>NC_059523.1:4878484-5181515 GCF_905147795.1 Pieris rapae | reverse complement strand
GATAAGCCTGCAACACCTGTGTTCCGATAACAATCCCGTATGTGCGAACGGCCGATGAAGTGCCCTTGATTATACTCTTTACTGAATGACAATGAGGTTTTCATGGCTTATGCAAACTAGAAATATATTTGAAAGAATCTACTGAAAAACAAAAGTTTAATATTCTTTAGATTTTAAAATGAGCGTGACTTCAATATTTTACGTCATAAAATATGCAGTTGATAAATTAAATAATATAATAGTAATATAGGATAATTAGAATTAAAAATATTCATTAAATTTGCAGATGAATGTCCCCATGCTCATCTGCAAATTTACCTTCTGAATTAAGATTTGTTCAGCGTCTTCCTGCTATCGAAACCACCAACAGTGTTGATTTTTTTTAATTAAATACATGGCCGCGTTATATGCTCAGGGCACAGTTGTGTGTTATATTTGTATACTTCTAACGTATTGTGTGCTATCATGGTCTGAGAGCATATAAAAAATATTTACATTATCAAGATATTTTGTGATTAAAAATTAAATAATCTTAACCAAAACTGTCCATAAAAATAAATAAAACACAAAATATATTTACAAAAGCCTTTTGGTTGTACCTTTAAACCGGCATTTCCTTAGAACTTAGACACTACGCGCTAAATATAATAAATAACGTGAACAATTTGTTTGTCTTATGTAGGTAGCTTATCATTAAGAACTTTCTGGAACTTGAATATCCAAGAAGTTTTATAATTCATATTGAATTCAAATTTGGCGAAGATTCCATAACTCATGCGCATAATGAAATTAATCAATCTAATATCGCAAGGTATCTTGTGTGAACAATGGTTAACGATTGGTGTCTATGTATGCGTACGGTCGTTAATCATAATTTCAGACGTTTATGTGTATGTGTGTTCACAATATTATGTTTTGGGGATAAGAAATTAGTTAGTGGACATCAAACTTGAATAGTCTTGGATGGACACTTTTGATACTTTAGTGTGCAAGAATTTATTACGAAAAATCTCCTGTAACATAGTGATTAGTGACTGAGCTGAAATTTATCGCATTGAAAAATACCTGTTAGATATTTTTCCCAGTAGTGATTTTGAATATTACGCCATGTGCGTCCCTATTTGTTGCCTATTTACATATATAAATAATTCTACTTTATGTGTGTATGTAATATTTAACCCGGTGACTTTGATTTATAACGTAGTTAATTAAAATAGTTAAATGATTACTATTTGTAAAATTTGGACAGTATTTTATCTGTTGTTTTAATACAAAAATCTAATTTTAATCCAAAAAACATCAAACTAAGATGATTTTGTTTGATTATTATTATTATTATGTATATAAACACACTAACAGCCTAATAAGCTAATGCACGCGTATATTTTTATATAAATTTATATAAAATATCCAATTTATTTTTAAAAGAGTTCAATGCACCATGCACTGCTTACACTTTCTGGAAGCCTATTCCAGTCGGCCACTACCCGCTTTGGGAGAAAGTTCTTTTGGGAATTTGTGTTATGTGGAGTGGTCTTAAGTTTTAAAGAACTACCCCTCAATTGTGTATTATTGTCACTTAAAATAAAGAGCTTCTCAATTCCTATAAAATTATAGCGCTCAGTGTGTGTGGTCAGTGGATTTTATAGGTTTCAATCAAATTTTCTCTTAATCCCTTCTTCCTAAATCAGAAAGGTGATTTCAGATGCTTATTATAAGATTTGTTCCTGATTGACTGTGGCTTTGCTTCGATGTTTTACATAAATATAACTTGCTATATTAGGGAACCATTAAAACTATGACGTCTTAAAGAATCAAAACTATATAGTCGCGGTATAAGAAACTTAGCAAGAAGCATTAAGGGCATAGCAGGGACTGACCCGTCATGAAATTTAAATCTAGATCAATAACCGCGCTTATATCATTGTCTTCATTAGAGGTAATTGGGTACGCTCCCCGGCGGCCGCAACTTTGTTTACTTGCCGATAACTTGAGACGAATTACTTGGACATTATAGTGGTATTACCATACTTGTGTGTTACCATACTTTCAATTTGTCTTTTGTGAAAATCGATTACGATAATACCAAAATATTCTTTTATTTTATTTTATTTCCAAACGTCACATGTAGAAATGATGACAATTAGATACTATAAAAATCAGTTGTCTGTAAAGTCAACTTGTCCTAATCGAAGAAGAAAATCGCATTAAATGTGATTGAATTAATTGAAATAAAAATTTAAGTTCAACTGTAAAAATCTCAAAGCTTTATAAAAGTCCTAAGTGATCAAACCTTTTACCTTAGATTTCTATATCTGTGTCGATCCGGCCGTCAATTTCAGATTCAAGTCATGGGTTCACAATATTTACGAGTGTGTGTGCAACGAAATTAATTTAAAATTGTTGGTGTTCGGTGCGCGAGTCGACGCACGCCTACCACTAGATATGTCTAGAACTAGGGTTCTAGGTTTGTGATACTTGACTGAAAAGTAATCTGAGACCCTATAATTGCAATGCTGAAAATATTAAACTAATAAATATTTTTTAAACCTAATTTAAAATCATATTAGGTGTGACAGGTGGCTCGTAAAGCGTATACGAGTGTGTTTTCGCAAAGGAATACCGTCATTTACAGGAGAATATGTTTACTTGCGGCGAACAAACACGATTACCTGGAATAAGGGTAGTGTTTTATGTTGTTATTTACACGAAATACGACGGACGATATGCGTTTAGATAATTAGATATGTTTTTAATATATTAGGACCGTGATTTTAATAAAAGATAAGATGATATTCTATCATACAGAGTTATATTTGACTAAACTGAAAACGTAAAAACCATATTACCTATGACACTGTAGCCAGTAGTAATATGGTTACAGAGCAGGCTACTGCATACAAATGCCTAGACGATGAAAACCTAGCTTTATAAAAAATAACAGAAAAGCCCTTTTGGAAGGTCCCACCTCACCTGAAAACGCCTCTGGACTGCAGTGACGAAGATCTTCAATTAAAGATGATCGATTGATAAAACTTTTTTTTATACTACAAAAGACAAGGGCGGAACCCTAAGTCGAATTGTTGCTGTTTTGCAGTTTGTCCTTGAACATAGGGCTTCTTTAAGAGCTTCCACTCTTGTCGGGGTTTAGCTTTACGTTAAGTAAGTAAGTTTGTTTTCACCTTTATCTTTGATTTACCAAGTTCGACATGCGTATTCAATGACTTTTCTCTTGTAAAAACTTTTCAAGTTTCTGTTTTTCATTACTTCTGACAGTGACCAGTATCTTTTCCAAGTATTTGTAACTCTACCGTCCAGTTCTTTGCCAATTTATTCTTTATTATCTATTTGATTTCCTAAGTAGACATACTCATTTTCATATTCAACTTAATCTTCGTTCACGTTTAATGTGCACTTCTATTGAATTCAATGTTGTCTTCATTGATAGTCCTTAGCACTCCGCTGTTATGTAATTTACATCAAAGCCTCAATAAAATGTAACAAATAATTAATAAAATAATGTTATTACAACATATTGGATTGCCTTAGTTTCCATGATTTGTCCGCGTTTAAAACATATGTACTCAAATATTGTGTTCCCTCGCAACATCAACAGCTATCTTAGCCATTTGCATACCCCCGATCGATTTCCACTCGATCGTTTTCTAATCCCCATTTTCGCGATGCCATTACGATTTCGAGCGCTCACCTCACTCCATATTTCCACGCATATCGCGACGATTCACAAATACATTATTTTTTATAGCTAAAGTATAAGATGCTTAGTACATGTCACCCCTGCTGGCAGAGGGGTATATTTTGGATAAAATTTCAGTTGGTAGTTAATTGTTGATACAATAAAAATATGTACGCGCATTAAATTTTATTTTTTTAAATAATATTTTTTTAAACATTTATCGGAATTAAACTGTTATGAGGTGCCATCGTAAATATTAAGAAAAGATTAGCTTTTTAGAGTCGAGTGATGATCAATTATCAGAATTTAATAAATTACATTATTTTCTGTTTACGTTCCTATGTGTCTGTAAATAAATGTTTAGAAATGTTAAGATAACATGATGAGAATAAATAAACTTTGACAATGAAAGACTTTTCATACAAACAATAAATTTACGTATTGCATGTACCCATACTGTATATTTTAGATATACTATATTGACTAGCTGACATAATTTTCAGTAGTAATAGACGATTTGTAAGTGTATGGTGTGGCTGTATGGATTGCCTAACAGCGTAGGATATATATTACAAAAATAACAAATCAAATGAAAGAAAAAAATGTTCATGAGTATTTAGTGAGAGATTTTAACTGGCAGAAATAGTCCGGTAAATAATAATCTCCCTATAGTAAAAAATGGCTACATTTCAAGTGATATATGTGATCGTATAAGCTGTCTGGTATACTATACGTAGTTATGTTGAAGATAACTAACTAGCAAAAAGAAAATTTTTAGCCACGCTCACAATATTTTTTTAAATATTTCAATAACTACAATAACAAGATTTGACAGGACATGATAATAACTAATGTCAAAATATATTTGCATCAACGAAGTTTAAAAATAAGAGAGATAATCTAATACGTTTCCACTTTTCCCCTTAAGCCAATTCCCGACAGCTCCACTCATTTTATCGACAAGCGTCAACCGCTGCGTGACACTTATGTAAATATTTAAATACGATCCAGTACAAGCTATGAATATTTTAAACTTCGTTCATATCAATAAAACAAATTATTGCTCAAGTAATAAAGCTCAGAATTGCATATTGTTTTATCTATGCATAAAATGAAAAGTGTTCGCAAATTGAGGATCGATAAAGTGACGAGTTATGCTGATTGGATTTTTTCAAGTGCTTGCCGAGGGGACGGTGAATAATTGAGTGCGATTTACTTTTATGAGTTTGTAAGTTTCTTAAAATTATGATGGAGTAAGTTTTATTTCATTGACCTCAACTTTTGCAATTTGAATATCAATGACGAATGTGGAATAAACGTCATTTTTTGTTCTGCTCAATATTTAAATCAACGTAGACTAATTAATTAAATATTTTTAATAACTTTTCTAACATATTTATAAGTCTTACTATACTACAATATATGGACTTATTAATTGGTCTGAAATAAATGATTTTTATTTTATTAATTTCTTCTCGGCATAGATACGTGAAGTTGGGCGGAATGAGTGATTGATTAATCAAACTTCATTGCTTTTGTAAAATGAAAAAGAAGCAACCTTGGTTCTCTTACAGCTCTTACAATATGCGATCATTTCTCTGACTGTCTTCAACAATATGTAGATACGTAATTAGATTGAATTGCTTCGACAAAATTATAAGGAGTTAGATTAACTAAACTTTATTAGTCTTGCAGTATACTTTACTAGATTATATAAAAAAAAAAATCACGCACTTATTAGATTACGTGTTTTCTTGAAACAAGAGGGAGAAAACGACAAAATATTCAATAGCTATTTTATATATATATATTTAATAATAATTTTATTTAATTAAAATGTTCCCAAAAATTTAACGAACAACCCCACAATAAAAAGTGAATTACAAGGATCAAAATTACAAGTGTTACTCCGTGCCGATATCAATTGATCACGCAGATTCCTGAGATGGCACTCAGATCAAACTAGGGACCAGTCGAGTAGCTCTCTTTCCGGTTATATCTTTTGTGAGGCGCACTTTGAGTTGCCATACTTGATAACCGACACCGTCTTTGTTACATTGTCTGTGATAAGTGATTGGATATGGCTACACTCAATCGAGAATAGTCTTTGAATTTTGCACTTTTCCGGACTGATTTTTCTATATAGTCAAAGTTTATTTAAAATCAACCGATACAATAAAAAATATGTTAACTTATTTTATATATTAACTAGGAGACTCGGCCAAGCGTTGTTGTGGCTAAGATTTTTGTTATATTACAGAGTAGTAAACTATTCAAGGGAAACGGTAGGAGAATTTATGTGAAAGGTAACTAGCTTATGTGAAATGTTGGTACTTTTAACACAGCGCCATCTGTTAGAATTGTATCAAATAATAAACAAATATTTGCAATAAAATAATATTGCGGGTATAAATTGAGATGTAAGCTATCCTATCTTTAAAGTTAGATCAACCTGCACACGGTGTGCAATTTTGATTGATATCGGTTCGGTAGTTTAGGAGTCCATAGCGGACAAACAACGCGCACGTAATTAGTGGCGTTAGAACTCTATATGGGTCGTAGAGCTCAGATCGGCGATAATTTTTACTTCATAGACAAGTAGCTGATCAGCCTTCTGTTTGTCACATGATTTTTGGATTTGAGTCTTACCGTGATGTACAATGTTTTCCTTCACCAATCTTATAGTTTAGATATGCTTCGAATTTTAAGATTGCATTTTGCGCCGGTAAATCTTTCGTCTTAACCTTAAACTGGATTTTCCATTTTAGTCGTTATACGATAAAATGGTGATTTTAAAGTCACTATTCCAGGTGGTGACTATCACAATATAAAGTACTCAATACGGCCGATTCCTATAACGAACTATTGCATGTAATAAACACTGAAATATTACATGTATAATATTTTTAGTATAATATTTTTAGGATACTGTGCCGTTGTATGTATTTTCGTGAAATTGATTTCATAATAAAAAGTAAATAATACATATAAAATAAATAGTATATAAAATTTCTCTATTTTTGTGTGATATATATAGATATAAGTCAAATTAAACAATTTTACATAAAAATATATGTTTATTAACTATAATGTAAGAATGTTTACTACTACTTTTTAGTAGTGATTTTTAAGTAATAATTTCTTTGGTAGATTTCCTAATTATTTAAGGACATTTCTAAAATTATTTTTTCATTTACACGAACTTTGAAGGAGAAATCTTTTTTTTATACACCTGAAGGCAGACTAGCTTAAATGATACCCATGGACACTCACAACATCAGAGGGCTCGAGAGTATGTTGTCGGCCCTTTTAATATTGGTACGATACCAAAAATCTACTCTGCCCATAGACATATATGAGTGGATATTCTAGAATACATGTAATAGGGACCTGGGAGGGTGAATGGAATTGATCATAATATCGACGGAGGCTTACCGAGTGATAAATGGTCGGTCACAACGTCACTGGGATGATGTGGGCGCCATATTTAAATGCGACGTCACATCCGCGGTTCCCGGAATAGGTTTCTGTTCCGTCCTATATTACCAATAGGTTTGTTTATTTTTCCTATAGTTCGCTCTCATATCCGAAGAGAGTGAACAGTGAGTGAGGGGTATGTATGGTTCATTCTTTAATTGTTTTTTTTTATGAATAAATTGTTAATTCAATCAACAATGCAAATTATTGTAGAGTTGTAGGTAATCGCACCCAGGGCTGATGTTAATCGTTAAAACAATGATTAGTGATAAATAAATTCAAAGAATAGGTGTTCAAAATAATTTATGAATAAAAAAATTGCACGTAAAATGATTGTCATGTGGATAATTGGTTTTTTTAATCCATTATCTGTGTTTGAGAATAAGTTTCTACATTTCCTTTTCACATTTTAAACACGTTTTGTTTTAGCCTTTCTTAAGGGCTGGCAACGCGTACATTAAACAGTCGACTAGATTTAGGCTGTAGTATAATAAGTATAGTAACTTTTCTGGGCGACCGTTATACAAAATCTATTCAAAAAGATTATTAAAAAAACTCGATGTTATATAGCCGATAAATTGGATGCCTTTTAAATACATACATATATTATAGTTTTTAACAATTCTATTTATTATAAATCTATATTTTAATATAGATCTGAATCTTTATTTTAGGAGATTAATGTAATCTTCACTGTTGCTACATATTTCAATATCGGAGAAGGAAATTAAAATCATCAATCAAACGAAAAAATACAAAAGACGGTCTTCCATTGTCGCCGATATGTTTGCGCAAAAACGAACGAACTTTGTCGCATCACAGTCAAACCCATAAAAAGTCCGCACACATAGTTCTAGAAGTGACCTTAACACAAATAAACTTCAGAAGGTTTTTTTTTAAACCTACCGTACAGCCGGTGTATCGTCAATGCCCCGCAAGAGAATTAAAAAATTAATATTACTATTTTAATACTATTAATTACTACTACTAATTACTATAAGATATTTGAATATAATATGAGACTTAACAAGCAAATTTATGTGTAAAAAACTAGCTATCTATCTTATATCTACTATCTTTACTAATTTTCTTTATTTTTTTTTATTTATCTCTACTATCTATAAATTACAAAATATATTAAAACTAGTTTTATTTTATTTATATTCTATCTAGTGAAATAATTCAAGGTGATATTGTCTCGAACACAATAATAAAATATAAACAATTTTGAGTCCATTTACGGTATATGTTAAAAGTTATATATGCTTGTGTTTTCATTTTAGATAAATATACATCGACTTTTGTTGTGTTGGTACACCTGGTAGTACCACTTACTCAAACTGGTGCTTTCCTCGAGCAACGTATAAGTATCGCAATACATCACATTGCGAAGGGTACACCACAGAGTGTTAGACAATATCAAATTGTGTGTATTGGCATAATTGTGTGTTTATAAAGTTTTTAACGAATTCCTTTCCAGTCAACATATATCAGTGGTGAAGCAAGTCTTTGTGATAGGACGTAATATGGTCACAATTGGTTATTGCGTTGCAATGACTCTGCGGTTTGCGAAGGCCCCGCCATGTTTGCCGATGATGAAAAGGATTACATGTACATTATTTTTTAGCTTATTCACATGAAATTGTTTATTTTCTTAGTAAGAATATATGTAAAGTGAAACACAATTAATTTGAATGTATTTCTAATACAAGTAACTTTGTGACATATAAGTGACTTTTCTGTGAATGACCCACTTAATTAGCGACCAGCGATAGTAATTAACCTGTATTAATATAATTTACCTTAATTATAAGGTTTTTACTAAGCATATTTTTAAAACTATGTCTTCATTTGATCTTTTATTTCTTTTCAAATTTAAAGGCCGATTAGCTATCGTACGAGACTCTTACTCTCTACTTACCACCTCTTTAAGAGACAGTTGGTGGAGAAAAATCTCTTTAGCTTTCATTGTATAAGTTAAGCATACTACAATACTGTGGTACAATATTTTAAGTTTAAATTAGGTAACTAATCTGAGTGTTCCTTAAGGAAGGGTTAGTCTCAATGAATCGACAGTTTCCATTGAAAAGTTTATTCGAAGATTACTTCGTTGTATAAATGTAATAAGCTTTGCCGAGACGAGATTAGACCCCAATTTTCACTCAGGCATTAATGACATTTTCACTTGGTACGAGGGCTTTGTCGCTACGCAATGTTGTGACAATAATTTTGAAAGTCATTTCGTGATAATCATTCAGATTTAAACTTCGCGATGTAATTAATATATATTATATAACCTTAAAACGTGTTTTGAAATATAACAATATATTACTAAACAATGGTATTTCGGAAGTTCTCATTCTGTTTTTGTTTCTTGATATACAAATGTATTCGTTAATATTGTTCGAGTCTTCATTTAATAAAAACTTATTTAAAATGATGTATTATAGACGAATTATGTCGTGAATCAGAGTTTTAAATGTATGCCAGCTTTGATATGTAATTTTTACAGTTTACAAATAAGACCTACGCGATCTCGCCACTGATTGTTCCGATTCAAACAGTTGCAGTCAGCATTACGTCTTTGTATCAACGACGACCATATACCTAAGTTATCAGCTCCCTAGTAAACAAGATCTTATTAGTAGAAGCATTTTAAAAATTATCATAAATTTTCAAAATTGGCAGCAATGATCAAATTAACTTCGTTATTATAATTCCAATCAAATGTATATGCAAAAACAGAGATTCTGCGATATATTCAAGTTGTTCCATTGATCGTGCATGAAATTTACATGGAATTTTGTACTTGTAATAAAGAATGATGAATTGGGCCCGCATTGGTAATTACCGACAGCAGTGGGCTCGCTTGCTGATATTAAATTGCAAAATTCAATAATTTTGTTATTTGTACTTTTTGTTATATCCATGGATGACGGAAATTTGATTGCAACTTATAAAAACCGACAGGTAAATAAATCGAATTAATTGCTTGATGGAATATAGAAACAATTTATGGTAATTTATGTAATTCACATAAAGAAATTTTGTGTTATATTATAGCGACTTTTAAGAGCTTTTTCTAGAACGATTTATTTAGTACATATACGATACATTAATACAATCAATAGAGTTCAATAATAGGTCAAGAATAATAATCGTTATTGAATGCTTTCTCAGGGTTTAAAATCACTAAACTAAAGAAAAACACTTTTTTACGTATTTATTTCCCCGGAGATGGTATCCGGGCAATAAATACAGATAATACAATATTTTCTACAGCTGTGATACTTTTTGACATTTAACAACTTTGTTTTCAGTCACCGTGACCACGCACGCTGTAAAGCACGCGAAACGTCGGTTAAATTTAAAATTATGTTAAATAATTATAAGTTTAAATACATTAAACTTATATTTATTTAACAAAATTAAATGTTAAATAATTTTAATAATATTTTTTTACGGATTTTAGTTATAAATAACTATAATCCGTAAAAAAGAGTTTTGAGATAATACTATCACTAAACTAGGTTCAAACTGTTGCTTGCAATCAACCAAATTTATCAAAACAAAACTAAATGTAACCAAAACATATATAAAGTATCAGGTGAAGCAACAAAACGTAATTGTGGCACGTAGCCAAAAGACATTACTAAGATAAAAATATTTTAATTAAACTATATGGAATTACAGCAATAATTAAAAGCAAATGCGATCAGAAAATTCCATAAGGAAAATGTGTGCATGTATTGTAGTGTATGGTTTTTGTGATCGTAATTGGTTTTTATTTGAGCGATGATGTACTGCGCCCGTGTGAGGTATGGGACTTTGTCACGATACCATTTCCTATACCCGTTTTGATCGCGATTTTTTCAACAAAAACATATTTGTCGGTGACGTTAGAAAAAATAGGCTGTTTAGTAAAGTTTTGCTTTTTCTATTAAATGGTGGATCTATAGCTTTTAAAATAAGACGTTGCCGGTGCTACAGCCTCTTACATTCTTAGATTTTCGTATGGGTTTCGTGTTATCAGCTAAATGCACATACGCCGTCGACAGTATAGTTCTAAGACATGCTGATTTCTCTATTTTTTTTTTGTTCGTAGCGAGGATGTAATGCACACATAGAAATACCACTGGTGCTCTGCGGCGGAACGAACCTATGACTTCAGGGATGACAGTCGCCAATAGACTATCACTGCCCTTTTGTGACTATTTACTAAGTATTCCTCAAATGTAGTTTAGATTTCAAAAGAAATATAATATATATAGATTATTTTTTTAGTAGGATTTTTTTTACAAGCTTTCATATATTTTCGCCTATGTTTCAGACTTATTAGAAAGTACGCGATGCATGTTTAAAATAATCAAGTTCGGTGCTAATTCTTAATTTACTGCTTCGATGGTGGCTCGGATAATGTGATTGGACGGGGTTGGGAGACTGGGGCAAAATATTACTGGACCATACTCTGATTTTAATTCTGCAACGAGATATGATATAAGGCATAATACATGTCATGACATTTATTAAGAATTGATGTGTCATTTCAAGTATTAGCGTTTTATTAGTTGTTTTCCCAACAGTGTCATTATATTATTGTTAAAAGAATCAATACTTTTAACCAAGTTTTGTGTTAGAGAGATACCTTTTGTATTGGTGGTACTAGCTGTATGTTTCGTGATGATTTTTCTTAATTAGGAACTAGGTGATCAGTCCCATACATCGTCAAATTTTACATTTAAGGGTGCCTTACAACGTTTTGCATCGCACTAGCGAGCTGTAAGCGCACATATATGTATATGTATATATATATCTATATAGATAGGTGCATAGCTGCACGGACGTGATTCGAACGCATCTACCTCAAGACAAAAACAAAAAATAAGTTTCAACTTGTTTATATAAACATTGAACATAATATATGCAATTCTAAACAATATGACTCTGCGTATGAACCAAATATACCAATATATTTTCTACATGTGAGTTTGATTATCGGCATGAGGCAGAATTTTTTTCAAACATCGAAATTTCACCCATATCACCTCGACGTCCGTCGTTCTACTCACCATAGAAGTTATTCCAAAGCGATTCGACTTAGATTCTTCAAGAAAAGAGCGTACCAATTCCTCAAAGGACGGCAAGGCCCTCGCAGCCCTCTGGTCTTGAGGGTGTCCATGGGCGAGCGGAGATTGCCCCTTGTTTAGTAAAAAAAAAAAAGTAAACACTGTGAGAAGTCTTTAAACCGAAAAACTACTTCGTATTTTTGGTTCAGCTCAAATACTACGCGATAAATAGAAATGTAGATAAACCTTTAAGTAAACATATATCTAGATTCTAGACACTGAAGTTTGTGACACTATTGACTGAAGTTTTCACACTATACATTAAGATAATTACAGATATTTTCCTCACATAGGTAAAAAACTAGTTAAAAAATATACGTTTTGTATTTAACATGACTAAGCTATAGGCAAATTAATTTGGAGCTATGGATGTTTTAATGAAAACGAAGCGATTTAGAGCACCTTCCTTGATAGCAATCTTTAATATCGTATGAGTGGGTGAAACGTTAAAATGAGAGGCGAACGGAAGTTCCCGCCCGTCAAAGGGTTAACTTACCAACTTAGATCGATTGAATTGTGTTTTGGGCAGTCATCTTCTAAGTTTTGGAATAAATGTCAGTTTGATTAAAAATAGTACGGCATATTGTGTGTAGAGGAAATATAGTCAGTGCATGTCAATGCGTAAAATGGAATGCTTAGCAATCGTATTGAAAAGCAACTTACAGTGTTTATTTATTTATTTTTTATTTATTAACACTTCGTTGCACACAAAAAAAAATGAAACATAATTTAATGAAAAACAACTGGTGGCCTTATCGCTTTCGAGCGATTTCTTACAGACATACACTGTGAGTAAAGGAAAAAAAAAACATGGTTTAAAATACATAAGATAGGCAAGAAGTGCAAAAATACATATTACAAATACAATAAGAAGAAAAAAACATACTTAACAGAAACAGTGTTCTGTATTGTATGGGTCCTTCAAGAAAAGAGCGTACCAATTCTTAAAAGGCCGGCAACGCACTCGCGAGCCCTCGGGCATTGAGAGTGTCCATGGGCGGCGGTATCACTTAACATCAGCTTCCTCCTGCTCGTTTGCCCCATGTTCAAAAAAAAATGAGTTATTCGAGCTGTCAAACTGACAGTTTCGTATTGACATATACGAATTTGCGAAATTGTGAAAGAGGTTTTACTAATGACCAACAATGTAATAATGAGACGTCATTAAAACAAAGACATAAGGGTGCTATTGCAATTGAGGAATTTAACTTGTTAATATGATTAGCAGAATACAGATTCGCTTTTAAACAATAGCTATCCATGGACCGGAACTTGGGAGGGTTCGAAACTTAGAATTCACCTACGTCAAATCTTAGTTAATAATTCTAGAAACATCATTAAACAGGATGTGGTCGTATCTTCCGTTACCCTCCATTATATGAAATTGTACTTTGGTCTATAGTTAAATCAATAAAGGGTTGGATCGGTTTATAAGAAAATTCTAGGCTTTTCTACGTAGATACCGCGTTATTTGTAAAAAAAAATGAATTTGACAGAAAAAGAAAATTAAACTGTTTTAGTTTTTATTCATAAATTAAATCAAAATTAATTAAATAAATAACTAAGTACACTAATTATGAACGTTGGTATTTTAAATAATAGTTTAAAACCTACATTAACTACCTGTTCCCAAATCAAGGGACAGACTAGAAGAACTGACAAGAAACTCCTTCACTCTTTTTAATCCCCAAGTTTTAAGGGAATTAATAATAATAATACAGTTGAAAAGAATTGCAACCATTACGCCATGCTTCACTTGACATATAGAAAGGTCATAAAAATAAAGTAAAAAACACACAAGCTTTTAAATTATCCTTTTTGCCTCTGTAGCAAACGGGCAGGATTCTAGGAAACTACGGAGGCTCACCTGATGTCAAGTTATACCACCGCCCATGGACACTCTCAAAGCCAGAGGGCTCGCGAGTGCGTTGCCGGCCTTTTAAGAATTGGTACGCTCTTTTCTTGAAGGACCCTAAGTTGAATTGGTTCGGAAATACTTATGTTAGGTATGTTAAAACGTTATAAGACTGACTTAAGGATTATGATCTAGCGACGAATCAATCAAATTCAAATCAAAATATTGACGGCGCAAAAACGTAAAAAAATCAAGATGTATATGTTTGATATTGAAAGTTAGACCAAAGACTAAGAGGGAGACTAAATACAGACTTTTCAGCTTTTTACCGATTGAGAATGGTTAGCAGACACATGTGCAAAATTTTATATTTGTTTGTCCAAAAATTTTTTGGAAACCTGAAGTGATATTGAACATTGTTTGGATTTAAATACTCCAACTTTGGGAAAGTCACAGCTTCAACAAAGTTGGTCAGTATTGAATTTTTCTTTAATACTTTTACTTAATAACTGACAGAGGTGGGGCAGAGGGCGTCCACAGCGAGTCTCCATCGCGTTCGGTCTTGGGCCTCGTATTTCACCTCGCTCCAAGTCTTACCAGCTCTCTTTGCCTCATCCGCTATTGTACGGCGCCAGGTTTGCTTGGGACGGTCATTACCTGACAGTACTTTGTTTTAATATATTTGAATAGAGAATTTGAATATTATTTCAGACTAGAAAGCTTTGTTATAACTCCTTCGTTGGAAGGTATTGTAAACACTAGGAAAACCCTATGAGGTATCATAATCTAGGTAAGTGGGAGTAGACTCACCTGATTTCTAGATTATCTAGACTTAAAACGAAGTCATACAAGCGCACGAAGTCATAAAATGCAATATTGAAAACTGTATTTGTACGACTGTGACTTGCATTATATGTAACAATTTCCACAAAGTTAGATTGCAGAGTTTGAAGCGATTTTATATGTAAAAGTACGAAAATTGCCTGTTCGTATTCATAGATGCTCGTACGGGAGTTAAATTAGTTTTAGCGAAGACTATCTAATAGATTTAATATATACTTGCGACTGTATATATTAAAGGCTAGTTGTACCACTATCGGATCGTTATTTATTAATATAGCCAAAGATGTAATAATACATGATACATTTTACTGCAAAAAGATTTACAAAAGGGAACAAACAAACAAAAAGTATTTAATTAGTATACTAGTTTTTTTTTGTTCTAGGTACTTAAATAGAATCTTAGAATCACATAGAATCAATAAGTCTATGTTTAGAAAGTATTGTAAAAACGAAATTAATATTTCTATTTATTATACAGTATTTAATTTTCTTAACCTACATAGCCTACATATCAAAACATATCAAAACTTTTGGAAGTTTGGTGGCAGTGACTAATTGTAAAAACTATTTTAAAAGATATAGTATAGAAAATAAATGATTTGATTTTGACTTTAGAGATTTCTATTCTCTCTATCTGAATCCGTAAGTTGAACATCATATGAGTTCATATGTGCGCATTTAACACACAGATTAAAGACATAGTAAACAAATCCTCTATTTCTGATACTTATGAAATGGTTAGAACCTAGAACCACAGGTTTTTATGTAGAGTTTAGCCTGGCTACTAAGACGTAAATATATATATATATAATAAATATAGGCAAATATTTGTCTGTCTGTCCGCATTACGAGTGTCAAGCGGCATGATAGCTGGACCACCTTCGCAATTGCTTAAAATATTCAAATTTAGAATCACTATCGTACATAAATATTTATAAATTGATGAAATAAAATAAAACTTTTTGTTAATTATTTGGGAAATTGGCATTTCATACATCCAAAATTCGACTGTGTTAGAAACTTACCGTCTCTCTATCTATATCAAAGTACATCAACGCCATAGACCCATAGAAGTCGGTGGCGACACCAAATTAATTTCCACCTCCAATCACAAATAATACCTTAACGTCATCTAGTAAGGATGAGGAAAGATTTATATTTATGTTGTAGAGAAATGATTCTACATATTACATAGGCATGTGTATTTCCAAAATATTTTAACTAATTATCCAGCCATGCCAGGACTATACTATGGCATGCTATTTAACAGTCTGATGTACTAAATCACTTGGTTCGATGTAAATAGTTTTACAAAATGCAACGCTAAGGGCAAAAGCGATAATCCCTGTCGTCTGAGACCTGAGTTAGACACCTACGTGAGACTAACGAAGTTCTTATAATCCTCCGACGTCTTCACCCCATACCCCAGCCTCCCCAGTAATTGAGTTATTGCTCGCATCTCGCTTTACGCGTTCTTACTAATGGTGATGTTTTCAACGTTCAGCTATTTACGAATTTTAAGATATATTTTAGATAAGTAGACTTTTAAGAATAATTCTAAGAAATTTCAGTCTTCATTTTGTAAATGTCTTCATTTAATAAATTATGAATAAAGTCGGTAAGCGATGTTGGTAATATTATTACAATGATATGTGAAAGGTTTTAAAAATATATTTAAGAAATACAAGATTATATATCTTTTATTGGCGCGTCGAATTAAAAATTATTTTTATATACAAACTGCAAACAAGAAACTCATTGTGATTTTATAAATAAAATATCTAAAATAAATAGTTCCCTAATCGTTCACTAACATTTGTATAACCCCATAAAATAATATTGTACGTTACACTGGATTCTAACAAAATAGTTGATAGATAAAGTTAATTATCAGATCACATCAAAACTTACTTGATTTTACCACCAAAAAAGTCAAATATCCAAAAAGGCTATATGCGGTGTGAAACAAAATATTTGCAAATCACTGGATAAAAGTCCATAGAGATTAGAATACGTAATAAGATTGGCACTTGGCCCAGAAAGGCGGGCTAATGGAAGGCAGCACGCGACTTTATCCACTCCTACAAAACGCAATTGGTCACTAACCAAGGAACTGATTTATTTTACGCTTATCTTTCTATCACTGCAATGGCGGCGTAAAAATGTCGCATTACCATTTAAATTTTGTTATATTAGTGGCCAGTAATTTTATTTGATTATTATTAATATTGTTAATGGCAATCCGCCCACAGAACAGAATGATGTGTCCTAATTATGTTCAATTAAAATGAAGTAAAAAATATATTTTGAATAAATGTCAGTGGTTCATGTTATTGTAGATTTCCTAAACTATTTAATATTTAAGAGAGCGGTCGGACAGTTGCTATCTAAAATATATCAAATTTATTTTATATTTTGCATACACCTTTGAAGGAATTCCAAAGAATATTAACAAAACTCTGAGCATATTTAATGTTGACAAACGATTCAAAACTTTCAAAACTTGGATGGAATTTTAAAATCAAGCTCACACACGTCAATGTCTAATTAATAAAAATTCTATTAAAGTATAAAAGATAGTATAATTATAGTTGAAAGAAAAAATCGCATTCAATGGCCGATTCTATAAAACTATTCCATTTGTGAATTAAAAAAATCAGCTCTTTGTATCACGCACGTTGCACCTATTTTTTATAAAATTGCAATTTCGCGTGTGGCAAAATAGGACATGTCTCTTGCTAAATAAATAACTCTATTAGCTTTCTACCTGTTCCCTATACTTATAGGGAATTATATATAATTATTCTATTACAATTAAGGCATGAAGGGAATGCATTTAATTAACTTAGATAATTAAAATTGCAACTTATTCAATTACCGCACGGGGTTTTAAGTTTTTCTAATAAGTGATGATGGAGGCCATTTTGTCGTAAATTTATAACGTAGTACATTTGTAAACTAGTTTATTTTGCATAATTAAACGATAAGTAATATTTTAATAAGACTATGAATAAGGTTATTTTTTATTTCAAGTGTATGTTCATGTCAGTCTTATACTGTGTGTTATTGTTAATCAGACTGCATTTCGTTTTAAAATTTATTTTTCTCTCGAATAAACCAGTGTTGGCCTAGTGAGGTCGTAGGTTTGATTCCTAGCTATATATCAGTTGACTTTAACACTTTTTGTACTGTGTAGGATAATCTCGTAAGAAATGCGGAATGCCTTAGTACCAAAGAGGCCACGGCGTGTGTCAGGCACAGAAGGATCACGAAACAAAAACACAAATATGAAACCAAGGTTCGATCTGCCAGTTGTTGTTTTTTAAATGCCCATATGTAAGATTTTATTGTAATGTCCATTGACAAACATTCTCAAACAAAAACTATATCATATATATTCTGTAGTGTATAATGTCATAATAATAATAATAACATTTATTTTTCTCTTCACAGCATGACGAGTACATGCTGCAGGTATGGTGGTTAATACCTTTGAGTCTAAGGCATGCCGCCTTTCTTACGAGATTTTGAATGTTCATGTTGGGGGCTGGTGCCAAATTTCCAACGCGGACTGAAGATATACAAAGCGATGAGATGACTACGTACTATGACTAAACAAAACAAAATAAAACTAAATCATGAGCGGTTGTGGGTGTGTGAATTAAACTAAAATTAAAGGATTTAATTAAACATGACATAAATGGCTATATAATACAAAATTAATCAATTATAGTTCGTCGATGTTGCAAAATGAAGTCGGGTTTGATTCCCGGCTGAAAATTGATAATGAAATGCCGTCAGTCTCTCTTGCTGGTCCCGAATAAGTTATCAATCCGAATAAGTAATAAGTTATCAAATAGCGATTGAAAAGGCCATAATTTTTTAATTAGAAAATGTTCCAAATTTAATTTGTAACTTATATTTGTTCCCTTACGCCTCATTAAAGTAACAAATTAAACGTTCAATTATTCAATTCTGTCACAAATTGCAATGTTTATCGTGCTCAATTTGCTCTCAGCTACACAATGGACGTGCAAATATTTCCAAACGGAATAGCTAACATGTGATAAATTATAACCAACTTTTCGATGTGGTTTGAAAATTTAGTTATAATTTCTCTATTTCAGTGAGCTGGTGCGAGCACGACAAACAGAAGGGACAAACATGCCGGCATTGTGTGCCGCACGAAGAGTGCTCTCTACGCTTTTCTGGTGGCTTAGTCCAAGTTAAAAGCTCATTAATCAAGTTTATTAAGCTTTATTTCAGCTGAAATAAGGTAGCAAAATTCTGGCCGTAATGCATAAAAAAAATCTCTATGAAAGTCTCGCCTCAAAAAACAATAAAATCTTCTCGTGTGTTATAAGAAAAGTACCAACTCTTAAACGCACGAAATGTATTTATGAACGTTCTGGGAATGTGAATGTCCATGCTAATAACTTAACAGTTAGCCTTTTGCCTGTTTGCCTATTAGTTATAAAATATGCTAATATTATGTTTATGTATTCGTGTATTAGCCACCCTTAATCAAAACATAAACCTAAACTAAGCATCGTCTTTGCCTTACGTTACTAACTTAAATTAATAAATTAATTAAATAAGCGTCTTTAATCAGCATTACGGCTAAGTATGGGGTTTTTTTTTTACATTAATAACTATTTTAATTTAGCAGGAGTTCAATCTACAGCGGCTACTTTCTAATGCTACCATGTCAATTTGTTGCCATGTCCTTTTCTATGTTGCCACTCAATTTTGTTGGCACATAAGGCAACTTTAGTGAAAGGTTTTACTATAACAGTTGTGATCTTCTGTCACTCCAAATAGCGATCTCGTCTTCAAAGTTGATGAAGATTGAAGAATCAAAACTATTCTAGATAAGATCAATCGACGGAGACACGCTGGTATGGTCATGTAATTTTTTAAAACATGACAAGGACGAATCTTATAAATTAAGCCATACAAATGGAATATGTTATATTGTTAGGTTTGCTACCCGTGGTCTTTTGATTAAGTAAGTGCACCTTTATTTTGGGTAACTGAATTTAATTTTACTTGAAAATTCCGAACAATTTAATCGTAATTACGCGTCGCAAAGCAGCGTAAACATACAAAATATTAACAGAACTTACAACGAAGCAAAGGCGAAAGAAGGCTTCCCGACCGCTGGTGTGCCACGCTATATGCCGTCTGTACACGGCTATATAATACACGGGAGTCATAGGAATTTAAATAAAATTGGTGTCAACAAACAAAATTTCATAGAAATATTACGATAGTCGAACCAGTTTTATACCGATATACTCTTTATAGGTTTGATAAATAATTCGTTATATCTACTTATTACAAACTCATTAATTAAAAAGTAAAAATCTTGAGAGGTTAAGCTATTGATTAGGTGATATAATGTTAACATTCAATCATTATAAATGTGGTAATACATAAAAAACTAATTTTAATTATAATAATTTGCTTAAAAATTAAAAACAACTAATTATATATTAAAATAACTGAAATAAACTATATTAAATGAAATTAGGCTATATGTAAATATTTAAAATTTATTACTAAAGAAACACAAAAAATAAAAATAAAAAAATTGAGAAGAAAGAATAAAATATTTGATTATATATTTAGATCAAACAACGCCATGGCTTTCCTATGATTGATTGGTTGAACCCATAAATTATTGAAAAGGTGAAAAGCGTTCAATTTTACGATGTGAACATTTGATGCTACAGCAATTCATTTATGGCCATAATAATCATTAAAATGTATTCCCATTTAATTCGGGCTCGAACCCAAACCTTTCCGATTATGATCTCTATCCTTTTTTTAGGGTTCCTTAAGGCAATTTAGATTGTCTTTGAAATATTGGTAGTTGTACTATATATCCAGCGAATATATATGTTGTCGTTACATTTTATCTAGAATTCATAATATAACAAAAGATATCATGAAATTACAATTTACAAATCAGATACAATATAATTATCGCAATACATCTGGGAATTCCAGCATTAAAGTGTACCGTTACAGGGACCAAACATTTTGAATGTGTTTAAATTTTCTACTTTTAATTATTATTATTATTACTATATAGGTTATGAATACAGTAAATAATGTATATTTGTGTGTTAGAAATAACTATTCATTGTATAAGTTATGCATATATTTATGGATAAATATCACAGACAAGCGTGTTCCCAAAGTATAAACAAAAGCTATTATTATATATATAATAAAACAATTTTGTACATATCAGCCCGTACACACTATTCATATCTGGTTACGAAGAAGTTGCTGATACTTGTAAATATACGGAACCACATTATGTTATGAAGCATTGTAGTCATCTTTTTAATTAAAATCATATTCGAATGTAGGGGAAGGGAAAACAAGAACAAGTAGTTTTGAAACATATAATTTTGGTAAATAGCCATTTGATACGAATCAAATCGTTTTAGTAACAAAAAGCTACTACGGTTTTGTTTCAATACAGCTTTTTGGCTGTGGAAATAATATACTATGTTCTATACCGTTCTATTATTTACTGCTAACTGATTTTTACTGTAAAATATATGTATATAATAAATGTACATTTGAATATATTTCTTGATCTGGACAAAGAAAAAGGGTATCTTGCGCCTGGAAGAGGTTTTGGTAGCTAAAAAAAAGGTTTTCAATATATGTATCCCACATATGGCTGCCAGACTTGGGTATTATCTCAGAAATATCTTCTATAGTTGAGAACATGCCAAAGATGAATGGAAAGAAGCATGGTGTGTGTAACACTGAGACATCGAAAAGAGCAGAAGAGAGACAGACCGGGCACATGACTAGAGATAGCAGTTTGAAATGGACAAAAATAATTACAGAATGGCAACCACGCGATAGAAAAGGGAAAAGAGGAAGCAGAGCAAGAGATGGGCAGACGATATAAACAGATTTGGAGGCACAACTTAGACAAGAAGAGCCAACAAAAGAAATGGAATGGAAACAGCTGGAAGAGGCCTGTGTGTCACAGGACACGGTGATTGGCCAAAACGGCTTAAATGCTGTATTAGATCGAGTTTTATTAATGTATTAGAATTTATTTTATGTAACTTAAATAAGTGTTCATATATTATACTGGGTGTCAGCAATAAAGGATTAATAATAATAATATGTTTCATTGCTTTTATGGGAATTGAGATATTTGCGTAGTTTAATTTCCGGGAATCATATGAAACATAAATATAATATATATGAGTGATTATTCATCAACTCTCTTTAACTTCTCTCCAGGAGACTTTGGCGGAACCACATGGTTATTCCCCGGCTGGGTGGACGGACGGACGACACTCGTCAAGGAAGTTGTCTCATAATAGATGCAAAGAGGCCAGTTCAGGGCCTATTGGAGATAGATGGAGGAGACCTTCGCCCAGAAATGGACAATAGGCTATTGTCGATGATGATGCACCGTTCAGCTGTGTAAAGCAATTTGGCTTAAACTTGAGGTCGTAGGTTCGTTCCCCGGCTATCCTATCGACTGTCTATATTGACTGACTGTGACTGTCTATGTCGTATCTAGCACTTGCTTGTATGTATCAGACATGCTGATCACCTACGAGTCTATATATATAAAAATGATCAAAAAAACGGATGCCATCAGAGGCCCATTGGGTTGTAGCGCCACTGGACTATTATTATCAACTCTTTAACTACGAAGCCGAATGTTATTAAAATAATTCGGCTGACATCTGTTATGCATTCAGTTATTATATTTACTTAAAAGGGTTCCCAAATCTTACACTATGAAAAGAAAGATGTACCAACTTAAAATGAATAAAGACTTATTTATTATTATTATTTCAACAATTGCCTTATGTATTCCAGATTATCGATTCATACCTAAGAAGTTTTTCTTATTAAGTGCACACATATGCACTAATTACTTGCATGTGTGTAAAAAGTGCACACAGGTGAGAGCGAGGTGGTTCACGGGAGGCCACACCCACAGCGACGCCTGCTCATTTTAAATTGTAATTACAATTTATTATTGTGTCTCTGTGCCGCCTTCATCGACCGACGCCATTTTATCGATGCTTTCGTATAATTCTGAAGTTTCCAATCGCAAGTTTTGCGAGAGTTAATAGCTAACGACGATTACAGAAACCCTTATCGCTACAGTGAAAGACGTCGGCAAATGCTTTGTCTGAGTTTGCTGCAAAATATCTTTTGCTGACTAATAATAGAGCTATTTACATACAGTTATT
Organism: Pieris rapae; assembly: GCF_905147795.1. Taxonomy (NCBI): domain Eukaryota; kingdom Metazoa; phylum Arthropoda; class Insecta; order Lepidoptera; family Pieridae; genus Pieris; species Pieris rapae. The sequence goes on along the minus strand of NC_059523.1, from coordinate 5,158,265 downwards.
TTGAAACAAAATAAAAAGATGGCGTTTCAAATGATGTTCTATAAAAAAAAGCATAATGACTTTCATTATGCTTTTTTTTATAGAACAGGGGGCAAACGGGCAGGAGGCTCATCTGATGTTAAGTGCTTTAAAGCCTATGCGTTATAAATTACAACACATTTAAGAAGAAAGTTGACTCAAAAATTAAACATAATTCATTAGCATATTTCTACATTTAAAGTCATCAAGGATACAGTTAAAGGGAATTTTATAAATATAATGTAACACGCGAATATTACAATTCATATGATTCACAATCAAGAATAGTAGAGTCAAATTTCTATGCTGACTTAGATACGGTAGACGCAGTACAGGATTTCGACCCACCAGATAGAGTGCATTACATTGACTGCTAGTAATCAGAAGAGCAGCGTGTGATAGTATCACGCACAGTGAACTATGCGATACAGGCAACCTTTATCAAAGAAAATGCTGCATCGGTATAAAATGGATCTTAAACTCCATTAGTTTAATGTTAACCGCTATATAATTCAATAAGAGGAGATTGATATTGCCATAACTCTTCTAACTGGGCCAAGTAAAGAGCTGATTCTAGACCTCACCATCAATTAGACGCTTTTCTAACGGCTTAGTAGTACTGCCTTGATTCCTTATCCTGTGGTGTTGCGTTTGAATCTGGGTTAAGCTTTATAAGTTCGCAATTATGTCGTTCGAACCACCTTTTAGATCTGGGACTTAGAACTTCATCGGTTCCGTGATAATTTCTAATAGGCAAGTATGTAATAGACGGTCGACTTTTTTGATCTAATACGTGCCCAGACCAGATGCTTTTGATCTTTTCTTTCACCGGGGATCGAACCTTGACACCATTTGGTCAACACTGCTCGGTCGCTTATACGGTAAACGTAAATATCGTGATATCCGTGTTTCTAAACCAAAAAACTAAAGACACGTGGCAATTACAGATGCCTATTGGTCTATATCTTATTTTTTTTAATGTGTATGGGAGGAAAAATAAATAAATAATTATTATTATAAAGAAAAGTGTCAGGCTCAGTCAGTATGAAAATCTAAGATCCTACAATAGTAAAATTAAGTTATGACTACCATAAATTAACACGCAAATATATAATCTGCAATATTCTTATATAAGTAATAATAATATTAATTTAAAAAGTATAAATGGAAAATATAAAATATTAAAAAGTTGATCCCTGCGGCAGTGTACCTTTAAAGCTCGCAGCTTTTCCGCGCTGTATCAACTTATAATTTTTGTTCAAACCACGAAGGTTGTGAAAATGTGGTTTTAGCTTCTTAGCACAGAGGAATTGATACTTGAGAATTGATGATATAAAATCAGTCTAAAAATATAACTATAATTGTCTATTGTTATAAGTACTATAGAAATTGCATTTAATTCCACCCTTACAAGAACCCTTTCCCGCAAAGTTGGTAAGTTGTTATTACAGCGGATTTTGTTGCCACCTTTCATTGTAAAGTAATCGTCTTTGGCCCGTTAAATGAAAATGAATAAAGATTATTATTTTAGAAGATGAAAGCAACGATTTATGTCTTTAGATATTACAATGTAATTTTTAATGGCAACATGAATTCATAGAAATTATGCGATTGTAATTATAAAAGGGTATATAGGGCTATTTTTGAAAGCAACAAAGAAGGGATTTAATTAAAATGGTTTTGTCTTTGCTCTCATCCTGATGGTAGACGATAGATTTCCGAAAGACCGTCCAAGTCAAATAAATTGGTAAGGAACTACATTTTTTTTTGTCACAAAATTTAATCTCAAACGCGTGTTTCATTTCAATAGAGAAAATATAGTTAGCACGAATTCGATAAACAGAAAATAGTGTTTATTATAAACCATAGACAACTTAAAATAAATGAAAGTTTAATATTATTGTGTAGGTTGTTTTATGTACATATAATATGGAAATTTAAACAAAAAGCACCTACAGATTAAGTAATCGTAAATCTTTATTCCCTTTGAGTAATTCAAACATATTAAAGAAATGATACAACTACCTTTACATTCCACTTGTTTCTTAATGTATTAGACATAGTAAATTGAAGAGCGAAAAACGATCTTCATTTAGCTATAATAGTAGACATTGGAAATTATGTAAATCGTATTATGGCAAGGAAATGCTGTCAGCAATAGAAATGACTGGTATGGTATCTTCATTCAATGCAGTGTTTTTGTACACACTTGATCGATACCTACACAGTTATTCAACGTGAGAACAAACTATCGTCCATCGTCGAGGAACAAACGAATATTCTGTTAAAACAAGTAACTGTTTATATTTCATATACCTTATAACCTGGAAACTCGGTACAAGCTCGTTGCGCAATAAAACATTGCCGAGGCAATTACACAAGGCATACATCTCACCCTCTAACGAATATAGCAGTTTACAAGACAATAAACAAGCCCATACATCACGCAACGAACGTAGCTCAAAGTTATTTAATTATCGTAAGAAAAACTAATCCGTAGAGAGCGAAAATTACGCGCGTCGGCAGGTGATATGCGTGTGCGTGGATTGTATAGGGTGTTCATTTTAATGCGTATCGTAGACTATGACAAACAAAAAATCACATATATTTTATAAGTATAATTGTTGTCTTACATCACATAGGTACATCATTTGTGACACTTTCAGACTTACAAATAAAAATTCAATATATCAAAATAAAACATCTAATTTTTAATTTTTAATCTAACTAACAAACGTAATGAACACATTACGAAAGAACGTTGGAAATCACTCGATGTTTGTGATAGTTTTAGACTTGCAAATAAAAATGAATATATTATAAAAGGTTATCAAATACCATCTAATTAATTATTACAATTCTATTTTTAAAAAGTGTAAACACTTTTGTAAATCACTTGATGTTAGAAAATAATAATAGTTACTGTTATAATTTTGTTTATTTTAAGCTCAGCCAGTTTCTGATAAGAGTAATCGACAAGATAAAAAAAAACAGATTTTAATTTAAGTTTAAAAATGAACAGCCTGTATAAGTCATACTTCAATAGAGACTAAAGGCGGCGAGGCCCTGTCGTGTGCGACAATATTTATGCCCGCAATATTAACTGCCATGAGACAAGAATTTACTTGGAATTGTTACCAAAATTTTCTTAAGGGATACATAATTTTAAGTAGGTTACGATTTTTCATTACAATTAAAAAAAACGTTAATTCATTAATTAGTTAAAAGCGTCAACATATTTACGAAAATGTTATGATAGTAATAAATACGTAATTTAATGATATATTGTATTGAGTTTAGTTTACTAGATTACAGCTGACTGTATCACAATCCCCCCACTTGTGTTGAGAAATGACTGTGTTAGAGGGGGGCTGTTCGCAAAAAAATTATAAACGAATCCATGATAAATAAAATATGATTTCATAAGAAATGTTTTCAAAGTAGAAACTTATATTGTCTTTGATAAAAAGGCCGATATATTTTAAAACATAAAACTCACATTTTCATGTATTTGTATGTATAGTCTTGTCCTGTGACAGTATTTATATTTTACCAGTTGCTTACCATTTAATCTGTTTTACCCGATTCAAATATCAAGGTCCGAAATTTAAAACATAAACATCGCCTTGGGCGTATCTAAAATACTGTAATATAACAAAACCCCATCTTTAGCATTAATCGAGCAAAAATGTGTTCGGGATAGACCTCAATATATGATTCGAGGTCCGAAATCGGAAGGGTGATCGACGCATCGAAGCGTCCGGCCGCCTCGGGGCAAATACAAAAATCATTCATATGGACAAAATAAAATTGCATCCCAAATAACCTCGTGTTCATCCACCGGAAATCTATTAGCAATAAATATGAACTTTTCCGATTTAACCGGATAGCAGTAGAACTGTGATCAAATTTAACTTTCTTGTTAGTGTTTTATGTGACGGTAGTTTTTGAGTTGTGATAACTTTCGACCCAGTACATGTCCAGTTCTCAAATTGATGGTAAGTAGAAGATAGGGGGCGCTCTTCTACCGATTCGTTCAGGTCTTCATAGGCCATGGATGTTTCTAGGGACACCTTACTTGTGTGATAGTGTTCGTGTTGTTTCGCACGACTTTTTGCAACACGTTTTTTTCCAGCATTGAGCTGTGGAGGGAAATGAATGGAATGTGTTACCCATTCCTATAGCGAACAGATGTAGCTGTTGGGTTGTAGTGGGTAGGTGACTAAAACGAAACAGCTTCATAACCTTGAACCTAACCGTGAAATTATCACTTTTTAACAAAATTCTTCTGTTCTTTAAATTATTCTAATGATAAATCAAAATGAGTTCAATCATTTGAAAAGTTAGTGTGTGGGTGCATGTAAGTGAGTGACTGAATGAATGTGCAGCATCTCCAACACTGCAAGGTGTGTCCATAAGATAGACATCTAAACGTTTTTTTGATTGTAGATGAGGGGTTAGATATTATGAAGTCTATTTAATATATTATTGTTATAGTCTGCTTGAATATGACGTCCGGTCAGTCCTTCAGTACTGGTCGACAACATCCTTATTTCTTATTGGGCCTTCTATTATAAGGGAGCGATTTGTATGCTTTTAAAATTACACTAGGACATACAGCTTTTAACGGTTTTTACGAAATAGATTTAAGGAACTAAATATTATGACATTATCCGGTCAACATATTCTTGAAGCCTTGTTGTGTGTACAAAAAAACTTAAACGATTTTAAAACAAATGGTGACTTTCACTAGTATAATACGCGCAATAGAACTAATTTGAGTGTGCGACCAACCAGGCTCCAGAAGATAAACCACTCCTTGTATGGAAATTGTATTCGTTTTTACAACTAACTCCCAAGATCCCCGAAATTAGAGAACTGTCACTAAATAAATTCAAAGCCCTTGTTAAAAGTAAATTAATTAATAAAGCCTTTTATAAATTATATTATATTAAAAACTTGGCGATTGAAAAGAGTGGCGGAAAGTTTCTTGCCAGTTCTTCTTACCCGCTCTACGCCCTTGACTTGCGAACGTTTATCTTGACGTTCATAAGTGTACATGTTTACCTATATGAATAAAGATATTTTTGATTTGATTTGATTTGATTTAACGGAAAGTTATTGGCTGAGATAATAAAGCTCAAGATGGGAATCTCTATACTGATTGCATGTATGGCATATATTCAAGTTATTATATATGTTTATTATTTTGCTATGAAAATTAGACTTATAAATTCTATTGTTTTATGAGAATATCATATAAGTTATAAATGTAATGTTTTGAGATGCCAAATTTTCTAACCTTTTGTATACCAACATTTTGGTGTATGTAGAATGCTTTTCCAATAATTTAAATAGGTTTTAAAAGTTCATTTTAATGAAATATTAAGGTTTTTTTAGGATAAATCAAACACAAACTGACAGTTTTCCCTTTTAATCTTGATATTTTCTCTACGATACAAGGCACACACACAATTTAAGTAAAATATTATTACAATAAAATTAATAAATAATGCTTGCATACAAGAACGAAAGTGTGAAGCGTCCATGAATTGACAAAAATTACCACAAGTGTATGCCAAAAGAATTTAATAAAACGCACTTGTTGGAAAATAAAGTTACCATATCGGGAACCACATTCACGCGCTGTACAGCCACACAAGTTCATTCAGCTAAACATTTATAATAACAACTAGATTATCCATTACTCATTACCCATACAGATAATATGTAAATCGACAAGCTTCGATCCATCGGCGCCTGACTACATTTCAAATCCTTGAATCATATTGAATAGTCAAACGCCGATCGATTCTATGTTCTAATGACGTTATATTCGCTTCGTAATCTATGTACCGATAATGCTATCTTTCATCTATAAACCTAACTTATAATTACTCTCGTACTCTTGTAGATATGGGATGTGTTACTATTATACAATATCTACTAAGCAATTGTTGAAACGCTGTCAGTGAACAACTTTTATTCAGTCATTATTATTGTAAGTCAAAGAACTGTTTAACTGCTATCTTAAAGTAATTATACGTACACTATAAGGTATTTCTAGTATCAGTTACAGCTAATCATTGCACTAAATTTTAATAAATTACATGAAGATCACATGTCCTTTTCGAATTGATAAAATTTTAAATTCCGAACAAGCTATGGTCTAAGAAAGATGATGAAGCCTGAATAAAAACAATTTAAACTGAAAATAGATAGATAAAACAGTCTTCTATCAATTCCAATGGTTTCACAAAATTTTATTCGCTATCGACGTAAGATCTTCCAGAAAACGTTAATGCTGATTAGAGTCTTAAACGTAAATATGGCATTCGTAAATGTTTCAAGGTACATTAAAGATTAAAATATGTTCGTGAATAAATAACATGAATCGATCTTAAGACTAACATATAAAGAAATATTTACAAATTTCACTATGGAAGAAATGTTATCGTAACCTCGACTTATGCAATAACTACACGCTTACATTATTTACACTAATCTCGAATCGAGATCTTATACATTGAAATGTTAAATATTACGAATTGATTTCAATATACATGAACAATGATCGATTTATTTTCAGTAACATCCGTTAGGATCGACTACTTGAACTGTACCAATAACAATCTTTGGATTCATTTTTCTCTAAACTCAGGTTTGACACTAATCATAGGTTTTCTCGTATCGTCGTTATCTTTATCGCACTCTTGGTTGTCGGGGTATTCGGGGACCCCGGTGCTCGACAGCTAAGTGGCTGAGCTGAATAGCACTGAGTTCTTGTAGTAAGCAGCACGGTCGGATAAGGGACTCTTCACATCTCTTTCGAGGGCATGCTGCCGTGATTTGCGCTCCATTTCTAACTCCTGAGCCAAGGATTCTGTTGACAAACAAAAATTATATGTTTAATATAAATTTCTTAATATTGCTTTATGTGTTGCCCCGACCTTGATGACAACTCCATTTTCCTGGCTGATACAACAGCCCATAATTTTTATAAAACCCAGCAACACTACATAATTTTTATAAAATAATTGTTGGTATTGGATTTGTATTAACAACTAGAACGTAATTTACTACATCTCCAAGATAAAGTTTAGTACAATTTGAATTGGGACTTTTTTATACCGGATTGTCGTCTCTATGTCAGGTAATCACATAATTATTTCTGTTCCATAGATACTGAATGAAAATAGCCTTAAAATATCAATACAAATAGAAATAACCACTCTATGGCTTAAGAGACTTTCTTTACAAAACATAATTTTAGATATACATAAAATCGTTAATATTTCAAGTACGTAATTTTAATTACAGAGTCGACGATTGTCATATAACACATACATGTACCATGGAAAATGTCATTAACGTTGGGAAAATCTGACATCAAACGGAGTCCGCATCTCCATGGCACTTCCTAATTTAATATTCGATATTCCCTTCGGTAAAAACGTACACTTGCCATATTAGAATCGTTTATTAAATTGTGAAAGGGTTGATACTCATTTGCTCTGCGTTCGACACGATGTGAATGTAATTTTCACATACACAACAACTTTTAATTCTATTTAATGTAAATTGTAATCGCTATTAGACACAAGGAATGATGGAAGTCTTTTAAAAATGTGACTCATTATTAAAGTCTATTACAGAATAAGAAAAAATAAACAAATGATATTTGAAAAGTCTTGGTCGATAGGCATACAACAAACTTGGACGATATTACATTTATGAACAATCCTAATCTGCTAAACGTAAGTCACAGACTAAGACAAAGTGAAACACCATCAAATATTCTTACAAGATTTAAAACAAATTGACAAAGTTTAAAAAGGCCCAAATAGGTGAGGTAAGCCAATTGTCTCTCAAAACGTCGTATTTTACGAAATATGCTTATTCAATTTCATGCAACGCTTGTCGCCTCCTGCAATTTACGAGATATAAAAGATATAAACGGAATCTTTTTTGCTTACTTCTTAAAAGAGGAGAATATTCAATTCAAACGAAAATGATTGTTAAGTTATTTAGGTGTCTTTGTGCGATTTATTAAATGGATCCAACGAGTTTAACAATTTTGCTATATTCATGAATTTCAATACTGCGTGCATTTCACATTGGAAATTATCCAAAACATATCTGGTATTCTGTTTTTTCTTGTATTTTCGAAACGAAATTTGATTAAAATCAAAATAGTAATTTGGCAAAATCGTTTCACTGTTTCGAACTTACCGAATCAAAAGCTTAAGAAACTAACAGGCCCCAAACTTGATACTTGCGTGATACAAACTCTGTGTTTATAGCATTTGTTTTGTGCAAGATTAATTTGTCAGTTGAAAAAACTCAATTATAATCCGATTTGTTCAGTGTAGACTGGCTCCAGGGCGTCACACTCACAAGTGTCGCTCATCGAGGGTTGTCCCGAAACAGAAACCTATTATCCCGGGCGAGATTATTCGCCTAGGGCGTCACAATTAAATATTATACACTTAAAAGCTTCGGCCTTTGCCGTTTCACTTCGCTACCACCCCTAAATGTCCCATTAGGTCTGTTTGAATACGTAATATTTTTGCATTTGCTGCTTTTAAAATAAGATTGCCGGTTCCTTTGAGTGCTATAATCTATTTGTTCTTTGAAATAACAGTTATGCCTGAGCGCTCTCGTAAAGAGTTTTCCGTGAACCGTCTGGTGAAGTTATAATATAATTAGATGTACTTCAAAAGGCTAAGTAATTGTTTTTCATTACTGAAAAATTATATGTTTTGTTTGATTTGGTAGCATTACCCTCTAAGTGGTAAAAAGTTCAATCTATAGGGTAACGAATCGATTATGTAATTAAATAGATTTGCCGAGCAATAAATTGCGTCACCGATGTTTTATCGATTCTAAAGATAATAATTTTCTCGCTTTGTTCTCACAAAAACTTGACTTTTTCAGTTGTTTAATTTTAAACATAAATGTCATTGTTCGAAACTTTTTCGAAGGCTTTGAAACTTTTTGTAACTCAATCGCTTTGTAAAAAACGTAACACGGTATTTGACACGGGTGTATTAATTATTGTTAGAAAAATAATTATATTTGTTTCAAAGGGTATTTTTTACAAACTTGGAGCTTTGAACTTTGGAATATTAAATTTAAATTTTTTGGACAAAATAGAAAGTCAATACGCGTTATACTTTAAACGACTATATAAATAGATAGCAAAGCTTAAGTGCGAGAGATATTGAGAAGTTACATATTTCAAATAACTGCCGTACTGTCTTATAGTTTTAAAGGAAAACTAATAAGTAATAATCATTAGGTCTAAAGGTCACATAGAAAAGAAGTAGAATTTTTGACTACAAAATGAAGTAAGTAATTATAAACGTAAGGGCGTATGTTCGATCCACGGTTTTGCTCTTATGGAAATTCTGTCCATGTGCGCATTAAACACTCCCTCGTAATGTAAATAAAAAAATCGTAAGGAATCCGGCATTCAATCGAAGTCGTATTTCGGGCACAAAATGCTTATGACTTGCCTGTTTGAAAACAAATGATACGGATACAGAAATCTGAAGCTCGGAAATTTTACATATATATAAATTTTACACAATATAAATGCAGTGTATGAGACGAAAAGCATTTATAGGAAGCGAGTTGACCCTTGTAGTACTGATGCGTATCAAATTAAACTGATTGAATTTCTATTATCGTATCAAGACTTTTTCAAAGAATCAATTTCATGACAATTAAAATACGTTTAAAAATAAATGTTTCTGGTTCTCAAATTGAATTAGTATATATATTACATATTTTACATTATGAACAAAAAGTTAATATCGTCAAAGGTTTCGGGCGCACCTGTGCGGTACATTTTATTTCCATTCATTTTACAAGCGCACCTAAAAACGCCCGAAGTTGCCTCTTTATTAATTTTTCAACTTTGTATTACTTAGCATCCGTTGTTTCATTCGTATGGTATACACAATGTTAAGGTATATAATGTATGGTTTGTTATACAAAATATAATGTATGGTTTTCAAAATTTCCATGGTTCGATGGCATATATGTACACAATATTGCCTTTGTACTTAAAAATATAATATACAATGTTTTTTTAATTTATTTACAGCTCTAAAATTTGTATATATTAGAGTTAAATAACAGCTTAGCAAAACTGGAACAAATAGTATATATGTATATTTTAAGTTAAGTCTTAGTAAATTATAAAAAAAATGAGGTTTTATATTATGTAATCCAATCAAAATTCAAATTGTAATTCGAAAATTGTTTTGGAATGGAATCAATAATGTTGAGTCGCTCTTTCGTTTTAAATTTTCCATAGAAACACATTTCAAAATATTTTTTTTGTATTAGTGTTAAAAATTTCAGGCCTATTCGATTTTTTTATAGAACTTCTACGAGTAATGAGAAATATCTTGATTTTATGGTTTTATTTGTTGTATTTGTCTTCGTCTCAAATGTCAAAAAAATATTTGAAAATTAAAATAAATAGCTCACGGGTTTAAAAGCACTGTTAAGTTGTGCGAAGTAAACCAGGTCAGATTGTTACGAATAAATTTAATATTTAAAATATCTCCAATGTAGAATCACACTTGCAAAATACTTTGATTCGCGTGTTAGCGTGTATTAGACACTGGGGCAGCACTTAAATTGGTTGCAATTTCAACTCGGAAAGCACTCGTTTCAATGGGGGAAATCGTTTGTTGTATACACGTAAACATTTTGACTCCATAAATATGCAAATGTCAAATGGCAAAGTACAATTGATATTAAGTTAATTACCATCGCCCTATTTTGATTAAAGTTTATAATGATGAGAGGAATTCTATATAATAAAATATACATCTCAAATAAATAAATTATTTTTGTTGATTAACATTAAAAAAAAGTTATTGTTTATGGAACACTGTCACCTTTCTATGAAACTCCTTTTGACATCAAAAAGTAGGGAGTAAATATAAATTGCATATCATATACATAAAATCACACATAAATAAAATCGGTTTGAGTATAGGTAGTAACATCTTGGGATTTTGGGCAGCGAAAGTAACAGAATGAACAATCCTGAGAACTTTTTATTTCATCAAATATAGGATGTTTTTTTTTTATTTGGACCACAAAATTAGGATAAACACGTGTCAAAATTAACATACAAACAAAAATATAAAAAACGGTGTCGCCCCTAAAACATGTGGACGCGAACAGAAGTCATCAGGCTTTAAAAATTTGAGTGAAAATACTAATATTACAAAAATTAAACAAAAAAATAATTTAATTTATTGTATGGGTTTTATGAATTTTCTTTCCGAAAGCCATCGATGCCCAAAAACCAATAACAGCATTCCAGGGGCTTTTCAATTCACAATTCGAATCAAAAAGCCCCAATAAAATTACATTGTGCATGTATCGTTCATTTTGTGCTTTTAAAATACTTGACATTTTCAATTCTGTATGGTATGAGTATAAAATTTTGATGTTGAATTTCCTTTTACAACCCTCATGCTATGATTTCCTTTAGAAATGCCTTTTATTTATGTTTATTCATTCAAAGAGTACTAAACAGATTATTTATATTACCAATAGTTTGATTTATGGCACCTATGGATAACTATTTTATGTTCTAATATAATTATGTGTAAGTGTGTGAAATCATATTTTCTTGTATATTTTAAGCATACATGTTGTTTTAGGACTTATATATAGGTAAAACTAAAATACTGTATAAAAATGTTACAGTTGAAAAAAAAGTCATATTTATATTAAACAAAATTGAGAGTGTTCCACCTAATATGTTGATTAATTTAATTTAGTTAATTATCTTATTATTATTATATTTCCGATAAATAACAGTTATCAGATCAATACTGGGACATATTCTTACCAGAGTAATTCTGCCAGAAAGCGGCTCCCCCGCTCATAATGTCAACTGGTGGTGGGGGATAGTTCCATTGGGGCTTGTCTGGTGTTCTCGGTGGCTCCCGCTGGAATGGTGGTGAGGTGGTTGGCGGTTCAGTGCTTGGCGGCTTACTCTCTGTGCCATTTTCTCTCTCCGGCCGATTTTCTTGCGTCTGCGGCGTTAGGTTCTCTGAAAGACACATACGATTTTATTTATAAATTAATTTTTTCCTAATTGATAATCTTAATTATTTTGCCTCTATCATAGTCTTTAAGACATATTAAGTTATATAAGCAATTCAATTCAAAGGTGAAAGTCATAAATTACACTGGTCAAAAATTTGTAATTTTTTTTTGTCACATGAAAATTTATATCAAATTTTGAATATACCAGGGCCACCAAGCAATAATATATCATTTAAAAAAATGTAGACTTATTTTCTTGTGACATCTAAATATATATTTTCGTAAAAAGTACAAAATTCAGCCACACTTACAGAATTATTTCCTAATATCGAATAGATACTTATTAAATCACTAGACGGTTTACATGAAATTCGTGAGAGAATTTAATTGAAGGATTTGTGAAGTCACATGAAAATTTATATCAAATTTTGAATATACTAGGGCCACAAAACAATAATATATCATTTAAAAAAATGTAGACTTATTTTCTTGTGACATCTAAATATATATTTTCGTAAAAAGTACAAAATTCAGCCACACTTACAGAATTATTTCCTAATATCGAATAGATACTTTTTAAATCACTAGACGGTTTACATGAAATTCGTGAGAGAATTTAATTGAAGGATTTGTGAAGTAAAATGAAATCAAGATTATGCAATCGAACTCAAATGCATGTTAGCTTATAGGCCCTCGTTTCAAATGGCCTACGGAACGATTTCCTGACACGGAGATTAGTACACACCATCACTAGCGTTTACCACCCTTCTTACGTCACGCACTCATCAACTGCGAATGTTAGAACGCAAATATACTGAAATAGTTCTAATCAAACAATCAATATAGTTGAAATTTGTTTGCCGCTGTCAGAATCGCCTGCAGATACTTTGACAGACGGTAAGTTAACATGTCAGGAGCACTCGACGTTACTTGTTGAATAGTTACGGGTGATTTGACAAGGAAATACGGCTAATACGAGCAACATTACAAGGAAGACAACGGCCTGTCATTGAGACACGATAGGTTTACGATTAGATAATGTTGGTTCCAAGTGTACAACAACTATGTGGGAAAAATTAAGTTCCAAAATCAAATAATATTTCACAAACAAAAGGCCGTAATGAGACCTAGTTGGATTATCAGTGAAGCATAACTAATTCTTAATGTAGCTAACTTCAGTTCGATGTATGCGAGAGTGGCAAGCTTCACCCATCAATTTATTAGGGCATTTAACACGCACATATTTTTTTTCAATATGCTGTTCTGAATCAAACTTAACAACATAAGCTTGTCCAAAAGCGTAATATTTAGCCTCGCAAGACCATTTTTAAAAATTAAATAAGAGACTTAAACAAAAGATTGCATTTAGTTTAAATAGTAACGTTATACTAACCAGTAACTATTCTAAGTATTTCGGAAGGCGCCCCAGATTGTTTGAGTGCCTCTTCTATCTTCTGCCGCCTCTTGAATTCCAGCTCCAGCTGTTCTTGTATCTGTTGTCTTTGCTTTCGTTCTTTTTTCAATCGTTTCTGGTACATTACTAAAAAGAAAAGTATTAAGGTTAGATTGGGTATTTCAAGTTTAAGCGCAAATGGAGTTAGTTTTCCTGTAATCAATACAATGTTTCTAATTTCAAATCATTGGATTGAACTCTTCTTTAGGAGATTAATCAAATTTAAATACTATTTCTGTACAATACTGATTTTGTATACACAACTTTAAAGTAAATCATAAACTAGAAAGCATAATTTCTCATTAGCATTCGCTAGTAATTAATGTTGTTGCTAATGAATCGGTCGAGGTTCAATAGTGATCGACTCCTACGCATCATTTGTCTCACGACCCCTGACATGGTACATAATAATCTACCCGTCGCCTAGAGTTTTTATTCTCATTCCACATCTCTCCCTACTTAATTAAGTTATTTTCTACTTAAAAGGTAACAAAGTAGTACAAATAGAGATTAGGGACGGTGTTAAGGTTAATTTCCAGATATGAGCTTCATATATGAAAAGGTTCGGTCTTTTCGAATGTGTTCATCCGAACGGCCAGTCATTGGAAAATTCAACGGCCCGGCGACTATGAACACCGGTACAGTCTAACACCTCTGAAAAACAGTTTCTCACTTCGATGACGTTTATTTTTGGACCTTTTTATCTCAGCTCATTTGTTTATTAACGCATTAAGAACTAATGGCCCAGCAACGTTTTTTGCCCCTTTTGAAGAAAAATGTAATTATACGGTTTAAATATTAAAGCTCTAGAAGTATTAGCCATTCATTGAATTGAATAAGGCGGAGTAGCAATATGGGTCTATTGTTTTTATAAGTCAATATTTGGTTACGGATCGGCGGCGCTTTGTGATGCGGCGCTTGCTCCAACATAAAATCATGAGCAAAGATGAATCGTAATAATTCTTCAATAGATTATTTCTTTTCGGCACCAAAGAGGTTTTTAATAAAAAGTTCTTATCCTTTGTTCTCGACAATAGTGCCTGAATCAAAGCGCTATTCGCTTTGTGTTAATAATTTAATTACATATTGGTAATGTTTTATTTCTTTTAATGTTAAGCACGCAATATGTAACGAAACAATTCGACGAACGAGTGTGTAGTAGTATGAATAAAAACAAACCGGCGAAATATTGAAGGAATCCGTTCAAAGGGGAAAAAATGCAATAAAAAGTCCATACCGATACAGAATGGGAGTGTGGTTAAAAAGCAACGAACGAATATGGCTGCGAACATCCGTTGCAGACAAAAGTTCGGCTACTTGACTATGCAAATTATATTTGCGGACCGCCGCGGTTGAGACCCGATCTCCAACGTTTCGTTATATGTATAGGTGAACTCTATTCATATTTTCATCCGATTTCCTTCCCCTCGTTCATTTTGTTTCGTTTTTAAAAGTCGCGGAACAATGCTGCCTTCCGCGGGGCTCATTCGCCGCGAGCGATTTTCTTGCACGCTTTACTTGCTTATTTCGTATCTATCTTATTCATATCCGGTTTTTCTTTAATACTTTCGACTCATAAATGCTTGAAACGGTCCCCTTGGGTGCTTTGTTCAAATAATATGTAAATGAGTAGGATCTTTGAGCGAAATTAGATACATATAATAAATTTGATTTCTTAAAAGAAATATAATGTGTTTGTAAAAAAAGTGATTTTTTTAAGAGTTCATGTAAATTAAGTTAAGTTTATAAGTTTAATAAAATAGTTACGTGTATCTTAACTACTCACACTCACCAAGTATGATGAAAAGTAAATATGAATCTATTTTTATGACAGCCTCCCCTCTCAGTCGCACGAAGCCATTTAGATAAGTCTTTTTTATAGTTCTTTATTGAAAATAAATTGCCTAGAATAAAATCAGACACAGTCGGAATGGCTTTCCGATAGATGTGTATGAAATAATGTTTGTCAGATAAGATGAGTCACTTATCGTGGCGTATGCTCGGTTCAGTGACGGTATTGATTGGAATGACTTACGTTTTATATTCCATATTTGAAATATAATATTTATCTATGGATTCTATTTGAATATAGAATGTCTCACTAAATTGTTCATGTCAATTACAGGTTTTGACATTTATGCCTATTTAAATTTAAACAAACACAGACTTCAACATGACTACATTCGAAATTTATAAAATACTTTAGAGCATACAAATAAATTATTGTTATAATTAATATTGATTTAAGACTTGTATATTTGCTTGATGGTAATTTGATTTTGATTTTTTATATAGGTCCTAGTATATAGTATAGTACTACCTCTTTCGTTGCACTATAAGTATGAATTTTTGAATTGTATTATGAGCAATAGAG
Organism: Pieris rapae; assembly: GCF_905147795.1. Taxonomy (NCBI): domain Eukaryota; kingdom Metazoa; phylum Arthropoda; class Insecta; order Lepidoptera; family Pieridae; genus Pieris; species Pieris rapae. Next base: position 5,142,336 of record NC_059523.1, on the reverse strand, counting down.
TGTCAATAAATAACTGTATGCCTGTATGTGAATATGTAAAGAAAGTAGTGCGTATAAAAAGGCAACGATCGTACATCACCAGTGTCCTCCCAAAGTGTCCGCGACAATATCCGTAAACTATTTGCTGACAGCAGTTTAGCTTTTTATCTGTTTCCTCTGTTTTATTTGGACAAAATTTATGAGGCGAGTGGCTCTCGCGATAACAATTTTCCTCAAAATTGCGCGGATTATTGTTCTTGTCGGCGAAGTGGGGACTCTGAGTTATGTGCTACGAATGACCTTAACTACACAAATATCTTTTATCTTTTCACTTATGTCTTAAAAAACACCCTAACTAAACTCAAAGATACGCGCGAACCGAATATAAGAAAAACTTCCAAATTTGAATTTTGTTAAGGGCCATTCGAATTTCTTTTTTCATTAGATGTATATAGATAATCTGTGTAGCGTTTTTAGCTGTCAACTGTCAATACCACGCGTATTATGACTTATAATATTCCATAACGTTACATTCCATATTTACAATAAAGGTAAGGGAAATTTCTTATGAAAAAGGAGAGAAAATTGAAAGCACTTTTATCAAACCGATCAAAGGGCCGGTCGGACATTCCAACTTCTTACGACGTTAGTAAAAAATACAATCTCTCTTTATAGTGACCATTCCACTGGTTATTATATCCGTGTCGATACAGCCGAATTACGGACCGTGAAATGTACGATATTGCAGCCCCCGGCAAAACGCCATTTTAGTGTTAAGATAATCTTTATTTCCCTAATTATAAAAATATTTTGGTTTAAATCTTTTTAACAGATGTAATACCTTGAGTGAGTTTCTTTGGGTACTACAAATTTAATATACCTATATCAGTTATTGATACCTACCTACCTACCTATATCAGTTATTGATTTGTTTGGACTATTTTCTAAAAATATAGAATTATATTGATATAATTGTAATTTGAGTACCAAGTTAGAAATATATATACGCAATGAAAAAGAAAGGTGAAAGTTTTTTATTTAAATTCTACATATCAGATATTTATAAAATAAGTTTTATCTTAAGTTTACTCAGATATACGAACTATTAATGATGATTGTTTTTCATAAATTTGTCCTATAACATAAGGGTGTTCGGCCATAAATTTTATGCTTCGTAAAATTTGTGATTACTCCAACATTTAGAACTATTACGACACAGTTATAAAATAATTATTAATAGGCATACATAGTCCTTCTAGAAATAGTTTCGAATACATATACAAAAATATAATATTTGGTTTGTCTTTTATATGGGCATTAACATAAATAATTCATGTCAAAATCACCTTTATTTTAAGAAAATAATGTATTGTGGTTACATTTTACATAACATCGTATTGTAAAAACAAATGAAACACTAAATAAAGACACAGGTAGAAAGGGCAATTGAATCAGAATGAACATTGTTTTCGTTGGAATGGCCATCGGGCCATGCTTCCTGCGAAGTGAGTGTGGTCGAAACACGACACCTTTATTAATATGCCTGACTTAATAATATTGTAGATATTCGTCGGAGGGCCATATCGCGTGCAAATGAATTCATGAGGCTTCGCTGCATACAAAATATTAATTTACGTGTAATAAAATTTAGTCTTATAAAAAAACAAAAGTGGCACATTTGTCCATTCTTTTTCTTCTTTTTTTTATGGGGCAAACGGGCAGGAGGCTCACCTGATGATACCGCTGCCCATGGACACTCTCAATGCAAGAGGGCTCGCGAGTGCGTTCCTGGCCTTTTAAGAATTGGTACGCTCTTTTCTTGAAGGACCCTAAGTCAAAACATATTATGCTAAGTAGTAAGTAAAACATATTATGCTAAGACAAAACAAACACAAGTGGCGCTGACACTTATTAGTGATTGCCTACTTTGTTTTTGTGGCGTCTTGCTGAATACAAATCTTTTGTTCAACAAGACGTCCGGGCTAAACGCTATAAATGAAGACGTCATAGTAACCTACGATTGCCAAACTACATGTTTTTCCTTAATTATATTTATGATACATAACTGGAATCGTCGACGTCGTTAAGGCAAAAAACCTTAATCATTATTTATGACGGACATTAATTTATGACAATAATGACATAAGTATGACGTACGTAAAGGTTATGTGTTATGTATCTTTGGTCGTGTTAAAATCAATTTATACGAAGACTAATGGTATCGATCAGCTAATAATGTATAGTGCAAGAAAATTGCATTTAATGACGCTTTGCAACACGTGAACTTAAATAGAATTCTATTATAAGATATGTATTAATTCTCACGTATTTAATACAATATGTTTTTTACTATAATAGAATTTGCGTTAAAAGCTTTTCGATTGACAGTGGAGTCTAGCTCAACTTGTGTAATATCATGAACAAGGCGCAGGTAAATTTTAACAAATATTTACAGTGGATGATTGCAGCCGTCCAGCCAGATCCCCTTGGCAAACTGCGAATTAAAATGGGGACGAGAAAAATTAATCCTAATGCGATTTTAATGAACTCGAAATGAATGAATGTAATAATGAATTGTTAAGTCTTCAGATAGCTTTTGTGTAGGCATAATATGAAAATAAGAATAAGAATTGTCCTTCACAAGTTTTATACGCATTAGAAGTTAAATTATTAAATTAATCTCCGTTAATACAATGTTATTACTGTCTCTTAATTAAACGCAAAACACAATAACTACATGTAAGGAAGATAAGGGCTTTCATGAAATTGCTTTCTCGAAGCATATTACTGAAGACGTGTACAAGATAAAATGTAATAATAATTAAGGTTTAACATTGCACAAAGTCGTATGCCTTAGAATCGAGTATAAAGCATACATGCGCTGAAAATGTACACCTGAAGTCTGTGCTCGCTTTTGCATTAACGAATGCGGAAGCGGCACTGTGCATACAGGACGCGTTGCATCCCCCCTTTCCACTCCTCGATGCCCCCCCATCCTCCCGCGGTGAGGCACCTAGACGCCTCCAGCAGCCATGTCCCACCCGCACGTTCATTACCTCCACGCGACCCAACAATTCAAGTTTGCTTTCCGCCACACAATCTACCCTGCCAGACTACACTACACCGGCCACTCGAATAATAAAGATGCAGAAATTAACCCGAGCACTGAAAAAGAGGAAACTAAGTGAAGCTATCTCGAGATGAATAGAGGTAATGTAACGCGAACACTTGTACGCGAATGAAAGAAACTCGATGTGAAATAGGATGAGTTTGTTGAAACAGAGGGCAAATGTCAACTGCGGAATAAAAACAGTCAACAGATAAATGCAAACGATAAACACACGAGAGTTGAGGAGAAACGAGACGTCAATGTTGACGTTTTATTAGTAAGAGCTGTAGTTGTTTCTAAGAATAATTCGCCGAGAGAAATCAATAGGTTTCCCTCACTAAATTTGCGTCACTACATAAAATATTCAATTACGCACAGGCACACATTTGCTAAGGCCAACAGCGACCACGCGGCACCCCCATTAAAGATGCCTAAAGGTTATTTAATCGGTCAGTGGATGTAAATTTATCGGCCCCAAAACAAATATCCCGAAACTAATAAGGAAACGAAATATGTAAATCGTTAGCCATATTGTTTCACAAGTGAAATCTTCCTTTAATCTTATAACAAATCCGTGTCCAAATGGCCGGTCGGGGCTGAATTTGAATATAAAGGGTATCAAGGAAGGGTCACGTTGAGACACCTAGTGGTTTGGCAGTAATATATGCAAGACACGCACTGAGCAGATAGCGCTCATAATGTTGTCCTATGCACATATTGCAACAAATTAGTTGTCTACTTGTAAACACGTAGGAGGAAAGTAACGCCGCTAAGACATCGGCGGGTAGTTTGCATGGATATGAGAGGCAATATAGAGCTCCGCAGCTGCCGGTGTACTCATTAAGATGTTTTATGGTCGACCCATCGGACCGTGTTGCCAATTTAAGATATTTCTATGCGGAACGGCATCGCGTTAGTTTGGCTTCCGATTAAGGGATTAAGGTGAGTCCTTTTAGGGTATTAGTGTAATAATTGCGGGTACCATTATGTGGTTAGTATTCCCTTGGAAACTATTAAGTAATTCCAATCGGATACAAATATATGTGAGGTGTACGCTGGAAGAGCGTAAACGCAAATCTAATAAAAACAAATGCGAAAGAATAAATCGTTCGATTCCTCGCATACAAATTCCCCGCTTCGCAAGTAAATCAAAGGGTGTTGAAACTTTACACCCACTTAAAGCCGGACACAGTAATAAAGCGTTCGAACTTCGCCAACCCTGGACATCAAATAGACGACCCCTTAAACGTTTTGTGCAGAAAATTAAAACTTTACGAATGTTCGGCTCAGTAAGAATAATGTTAGAAGAATTTGTATCAAAACTAAATCGACGTTTTTAATATCAATTTATGGAAGGGTCCGAAATCAAATGCATCAAGCGTTATTTTAGACCATCATTGCAATGTCTGTAGTAGGTAATGCTCAAGTAAGTGTGTAACGGGACACGATTTGCTCATGAGTTACGAAGTGCCTTAGCAATAACCCGATACCGGTCGGCGTCGGTCACTCGGGATGAATAATTACAGATGAGTTCTGCACAGCTTTGTAACACGAAGCGAACGAATTAGAGAAACTTTCGAGGACCACTCAAGTGTTTAGCTACAATATTCAAAGCTTAAACACTTGATTAGTTTGGTGCATGTCGATATTAGCCAATATATATGTTTACGCTGAAGTTCAACGAATGAATTTTAAAGTATTTATTCTTATTTTAAATTCGTATATGCAAGTTAAAGGGTAATTGGTGAGGTATTGTTCGCAAGGCCGTGACCATTATGAGCGGCTCAAAGACATCTAAGTGCAAGGGTTCTAATCAAGACGGAATTAATTGTTTCTAAAGAGGTGATTCCGTCGAATATATTCCTTGATTAAGTGTACAGGTCGGGTCCACGACCGAGGGGTTATTAAATAATTTATTGTCTAACAACTATTCGAGAGGGGCGCAGTTAGAGTGTACCACTAAGATTCTGTTAAGTTTTGTTGCGGTATAAATCTGGTGTAAACTTTGTCTATGAAAGTTAAATGAATTCGCACGGCGATTGTATCGAGGTGGACGGCGAGTGCCGTCAAACTAATTACATTTGAGATTCACTTCAGTCAAGCAATACTCTCCGTTTGCAAAGTGATACGTTTCGAGCGAATTGCAAAGTTTTTATCTTACAATAAGAGTTCTAATTGAGTTTCATCCGGTCCTTTATAGCTTTTAATGTACATTTCGCCCTGTCAGTGGCAAATTACACTGGCTGCCCATTCACGCTCAAAAATCACTCTCAATCGAGTCAAGTGGGACAAAATAAAAGGTAAATTCATCATGGGGGTGCGAATCGGCGCCCCTAGTCGGGAAACCAAGGCGGGAAACGTATGTCCGGTCCATTTGAACTAACGGGTGTTGACAGTTTAATAAATGCTTTATATGATTTCAAAGAAGCCATTAATTGACTATAAAGTTTTGCAGCGAATATTTTGCAATATTCGAAATTTCACCGTTTCAATTAAATAAAAAGCATTTTGTAGTTTAATTTTTTATGAATCAATTGAGCGAATGGAGTGCTCGTATTGAGAGGTATCTTTTTATAAATGTACAGTTACAAAAGTGGAGTAAAATAATCACACAATGCTACGCAAGAGATGGAAAGAGAAAGAGAGGTAGATCACAAAAAAGGTGGGACGACGACATTAGACAAGTCGCGGGAACAACATGGGGTACAGTGGCCATAGAATGGCCAGAATTGAGAAGATTGGAGGAGACCATTGCCACCTGGCAAACGGACACGCAAAAGTGGATGAAAAGAACAATCTACGAAAAAAAAATAATTAAAAAATAATAATAATAACAATAATGTTATGTCCAAAAAACGCTATCTAAGAAAAATGTCACAAAAAGTTAATTTATTAATTAAATAAAATTTGCACTACTCAACCCTTTGTCCGTGCGAAATTTTTGTATCTGCTTTTAGAACAGTTTTTCTTAATAGACAAGTATATTATCAGACTTCGGTGCCTGACACGCGACATCTAAGACACGCCAGTTTCCTACCGCCTAACACTACATACAATTTAAACTAATACCAATCATACTAAACATTTCAACTGGGCAATAGCATAATAGCTATGGATAAACAATTCTCGTAGCAATAAGTCGATAAACCGTTATAGCGTAAACGTCTCGCTACCGGGTATTTAACGATTTTAACGGAATCGCCTTTCACGACTCGCTACTAGAACACGATATCGATTTTATTGACTGTCAAGTGTCGACTTTCTTGTAACGATTCCAAGTTTACAGTGCTACGTTAAAAGCCATAGATATAACATCACGCTAACACTGAATAGGTGAACCTGGGAGTACAGCTGGTGTGACATATTTATACTCATTTTGAAAATGGAATTTATAAAAAAGAATGAACTAATTAATTTTAAAAAATCACAACACGTTCCATTTGATGTAATAGTTTTGAACTTGACTGTTGTGAAGTACGAAACATGAAATATAATTTTACTATATAATCAATGCATAATTATAATAAATGCATTCACAATTAAAAAACGAAGTAAGTAAGATACGTACATTGTTGTTCTTAAGCCTTTTAATTTAAAACGCAACAATTTAATTAATAAGTACTTTACAATTACAGCATAAACCACAAATGGAAACTGTAAACCTAAACGCATCCTGTCATAATGCAAAATTGATCTGAGAGCTAAATATGATATTTGAAACATAAATACGATATCCTGCAATCAATTCAGTATGGCTTCACCAAGTCTGTTGATCGTGTGTGGTCCCGTAAACACAATTTTAACGTCTAACAACATTTATTGGTTCGCAAACTGTTATATTCGTCTAGAAATATTTAAACTTGACTTGATTCATGAGAAGAAAATCGGGTAGAAATTTGAAATTCGAATCACACATTTCGGATATTCCAAAATTAAAATTATGGATTATGTCTAACTATTAAATACGATAGCCTCAGTGAATATGAATAATAGTTTTTACGCTTTATTTATCTTGTTTAATGTATAAACTAAATAGCCATTTTTACGGGTGCGATGGAGATAAATATATTTTCTTTACTGCGGCAGTTGTGTAAGTAATATTAACGTGTATATTAGTAATATTCTCTTTATGTATAACATATAGTAATACTACAATATACGAACGTATATTCATATAAATATAAATCCGCTGTTTCTATTACTTCAACAGAAATAACTGATTTAAATTGTTTTATTATTTAAGATGTCTTTGATCATCTTTGACAGAATTGTTAATACCATAAACTAGGATATCAAATGTAGAGGCGATATTTTAATTATTAAGTGCATGCCGTTGAGATCAATAAGTAATTTCGCCGAGACACCGGATGCGGTCTAGCGAACACAAGTTCAATTATTATTGAATTTCCTATGCCCGGCTGGGAGGAGGCAAAAACAGGGCGTAATTCCTTTAAAATTATGGATTTATCGCGTATGTGCATAATATTCTGTTTAGTAGTGTATTCGTAAATATGGATTTTTTTTCTTTAATTAAGGAAAACAATACAATTCTCTTTTAAACGAACTTAATAGTTATTTTATGATAATATTTATAATCAAGCGCTAAAACCCTATATTGTTTTACCGTAGAAGCAAATGCTATTTGAACATAATATATAAAGAAAATTTATCGGTGCTTCGAACACACGGCCTTAGGAATGACAATCGCATGCTTAAGCGACTAACGCCCAAACCCTAACCTATCTCAATCCATTTTTGACCAATTGAGATTGACATCTTAATCCAAACATTAATAAAAGTATGCCAAAAATCAATTAAATGATATCAAAGATTGTAATAGCCATCTGTCGATACAAGCTATATGTATGTGTAGACCTTTGTATGAAAATGACAGTTCAACTGTGCTAATGTCCTATCTTAAGATTTTATCTTACACCAGTTTTTAAATAATTAAAAAGCTATTTGATATGTTTTAAACAAAACATGTATATTTTAATATTATTTTACGGTTTTATTTACTTTAGAGATCTATAGACTGTGACGGTCTGATATCAGATTGATGTCAATCTGAGGTTGTGGATTAATTATTGGGTTCGGGCGTAAGTCTTCTCTTATGATGATAACAATAAAAAACACCTTTTTATCTGTAACACCTTTTTATATGTTATATTTGCAATTGCGATATTTATGGGAAGAAGATAATTATTACTACTAACAGTTCACATGAAGAATTCAGTTAAAAGATACATTTTTCATTTTTGTATTGCACGACAAACTATTCTACGAGTACTTGTCTGGCTAAAAATATTGTCAAATAGAAATCCATATGTGAAAAAATAATAATTTTGCTAATAAAACTTTATGTAAGAAGTCCGTTCAAATAGCATTTAAGTTGTAAATTGATTTTAACTTCCAAAAGCCATGACACTAATTCCGTGCTTCGTTTGTTTCTATAATTAATTGGTAAAACTTCTTCAATAATAATTATACGAGTCCTTGTTGTTCTTGCGCTTTACAAATTAAAAGGGTTTTCGGGTCGTCTGTCATTGTCAAAGTTTTTTAATGAGATTTAAAGAAACAAATGTTTTTCAAGATTTAAATATTTATAATTGAAAAAAAGAAATAGTTTTTTGTTGTGTCATAAAATCTTATCCCGAGGTTTTGGCTTGTTCTTTATGTATATCGCTTAACAAATAGGTTACTTCCAAAAGACCTAAGTAAGACTTATCAAGTCATAAAATTAAAATAATATAAGTATAGGCTTTTCGGCCGTAGGGTACAAGTACACAGGCGCTAACTAAAGATTTATATTGGCGCCTGGTAAATGGTACCAGTGACGCCAGAACACTTTCCTGGCTCAACAAGTATCGCAATATTTTTATTATTAAATTAAGAAAAAAATTATCTTAACCTACATAAGGTTAAGAAAATTGTAAATACTGTATATTTAATGTTTAGGTTTTAATAAAGGATTTCTAGCAGATATATATATATAAGAAAAGCTGTCCCATTGGCCTGAGAAACGCACTCAACCATTTCTCCAGTATGACTTAAATTAATATCTGCCACCTGCCATCCATCTATAGGTTACCTCGGTTGCACTATTTCCTAAACGTGAAAAGCAAAAAGCGGTGAACAAACTTCAAATACGGATAGTAGAGTTCCTGTAGTGAAATAATGTCAGAGGAACTCAATAGATCGAAAGAATAGGCTTTACCAGTGGTTGACTCATTTAGTTAAGACACTGAACACGCAATACGTTTACTCAGTCTATTGAACAAATTCTAGAGCTATGTTCTGTTTTGATATTGAATAGTTTGAAGGTTCTGAAATCTAACGTGCAAAGAACTGTTTCAACAAGATACTTATGAATATGTTCAATTCTTTTAGCATTTCGGAAATTTTAAAATTCAATAATTTATTTCTGAATTATAAAATCGATATAATTCTCGTGTAATATTAAAATGTTTGCAATGATTTTAAGAACACGTGGACAGATATTTCAAAGGATATTATAAAAAGCACATGACTGCTCGTCACGGTGGTTGACTGGTCCATTGGTAGAATTAATTTCTCTATGATATTATGTAAAGCAAATTAAGATATCAGATTACAAATATGATACGTTGAACACATGGCGCGCTCATTCGGTTGGATACAAATCGACAATTCGGTCGTAGCAAAATCGACACGACTATTTTATTATAATATATAATATTCTAACACTTTTAAAAGGTTTTAACATCATTTTGTATCTGTGTTCATTATGTAACACCAACTCTAAACAATATATGATTTCATTATTCAAGAACGCGAATAAGGTCTAGATTTCATACTGTGAATTTGCGTAAATACAGAAGTCATACAACTTTTCGAAAGACGAACAATATTTTATATTTAATAATTATTTAAGCAAAGAAAATTAACAAGAAGCCCCGATATAGACAAATCGATTTCAAAAATACTTCCAAAATTAATTTTCTTCCCACGTAACATAATTTGCGTATTTTAACAATATCCCATACATTCATAAATTCTAATTTAGCGTACTTGTAGATCAAGTTACCACCATCTCTTTGTATGTTACTCCCAAGACATTGCAGCCCCGCGTATACAAAATTAATTAGACATAGGGTCTTCTAATATTTATTTCCGCTACTGAGATTTTATTATGCTTTATATTTATTGCTATGAATAGGGACTTGATTAGCGTATGTAATCTTCAGTACAAGTTCGTAATTATAGAAGTTGTAATTACAAGGTAAGGTACATTGTGAACTCGACTGATGCCTGGTTAAATTAAACTTAATCTTATTTACTATTCTAATTAAAATAGAGTTAATGTTTAATAATACCTGTATGCGTTGGTTTGTTTTTGATTATAGAGTCAAGTTTGTAGCTATATATATATTTTTAAACTAATGTTATTTTTAATATAATTTTGATCCTAATAGAATCGACTACTACAGAAGTGATTTGATATAAATGAAAAGCGATTTATAGATAAGATAATGTTTAAAAACCATTCTTCGTATAAGGTAGTCCATTTGTGTTCAGAGGTTAAACAGGGTATTCTACTTAGCTGTGAATTGTGTAATGCGAGATTCATTCGGATCCGTTTTCTTGCCGCCCCTTAACACGGCTTGACTTTTAATTCAACAAGTGGTCGGTAGTTATTTACTGCCCATTTAAAACCGCAAAGAATTTTGCATTCTTCTATATTTACGTCAGAATTATCTGTTAAAAAACGAAAAGCAACATAAACAGTTTGAATTTCGAATATATCATCATTTGAAAAAGGAACAATTATAATTGTTGTTAAAATTACGTTGTTAATAAACAACAATAAATATTGTTTCATAAGTTCTCTAAAGAGGTTTTAAGGACAAGCTTGAATTCAAATAAAAACCAAATAAGAATAAACAATTTTCGTCTATTAGTGATGTCATTGTCAATTGTCATATTACCGCATAATCTATGTATAATACACTAAATTTAGGCATTAGGGCTCTGACCAGTCGGTTAAATCTAATCATTTGCATTAGTGATGCGCCACCGAAGCTCATACTGCGCTTCATTTCACGAGAACATCCGACATTGATCCGATTTGTGCGTTTGTTGCTTTCCTTTTATTGAAATTTTCTTTTAGCAGGAAATTGGACGATGGATTTCGCTCGAACGAGATGCTCATAATGGTTGCGGTAAAATGCAATTAATATGTGGTTTCCTAAATTTCAGTTAGAAGGCTTGTAAAATATACCCACAAGGATCTATAATTGATATAAATTATTTTTACATTTATTCATTTGTGCGTAAAAAAATATTTTGACTACAATAATTAATGTGTATGATTGTTATCAAGAAAAGCAAAGTAATATAAAATTTTAAAGCAACAATCGTGTTAAACCGACAAAAGGAGAAACCGCTAATGCAACGTTCAGGCGCAAATATTTGCCAGACTTTTGCGAATTCACCTCAGGAAGTTTTGCCACAAAAAAGTTAACGATTTAATTACTTTACTTATTGCAACGCTCAACAAGTCTTAATATTTTTATTTAATATTTAACAATATTGTTACTATTTTTGCCTTAACTTTCATGCATAATATCGCGATATCATTATCGGTATACAACAAACAAAATCCATAAAAATATAGACTAATTTCGTTTTATTTAGTACTTAGGTTAAAAAAAAGCAAACAGACTCTATGGAGTAGATTATAAATATTATATGTGTTGGTGTGAAGAATAATAATTAGGCGAAACGAAGATCGAGGGGCAGCTAGTTCATAATAAATATTCTACTTGCACCGATTTAACTAAAGTGCTGTCTCTTTTCACCATTGCGTTAAAATAATTCGTCAGAAAGAGACTAAAAATGACTGTATTTAAAATAGTGCTACTAACGATGTAACATCGATATTTTACAAATAAAGTTGTCTTGATACTACAAAACTTCCTACTAATATCCATACGCATACAGAGCATAAGGCAATAGATAAAACAACCCGACCATAAATCAAAGAGTACACAATGTCAACGATATTTATTTTGCCAAAAGTACAAAAGAGGTTATCGTCTATAATTGGATTCTGTACACGGCGCTCGTCCAAAATTCACCGCACGAACATGACGCGGTCAGGATTTAGCAAGTATCCGAAATATTTTTTGATATCTCCTCACGAGTTTGAGGAATCGTCGGTATTTTTGTAAACGATTTACAGATCACAAATTTTGGGCTTTAGTGATCTGTTAGATTACGAGGGATTTTGGGCAGGCTCTTTTTTGTTTCAAGTACTTAACGTCTACAAAGTCAAAACAATTCATCCAGGGTCGAACCCAGGATTGAGGATTGTACATCTAAGCATTAATTACGCGGTGGTATTAATTCAGTGGAATAGAAGTTGGTCCGCCGAAACCACCAGAAAAAGAAAGTGATTGGTCGAAAACATAGTTAAGCTTTAGAAGGAAGGTAACAACAGATCCCACTGGAAACTTCTGGAGGAGGCCTTTGCCCTAAAGGGAAAAACAGCAGAAAACAAAAAAGCAGAAAAAAGGCTCGTTCAATGGACCCAGTATGTTATTATTTTAATAACTCTAATTTTTGAGACGTTGGCACAAAACGAGGTTGTTTTGAGTATTGTACACCACGACATAAGTCTTGACTATAAGAAAAATTGGGATCGTGCCCCCAAATTTTTATTTAAGTAGGGCTAAACCAAAGTAATGTGTATTTGCAAATCAGATATATAATAAAATATATAACTGAATAGGATATATAAATCGTAGTGATTCAGTTATATAAACATAATATTTAATTTCGCACTGGTTATCTATTAAACTTCAAAATCACAGCCGAAACTAATAGAAATGAACTAATCCTAGGGCATTGTTTTTACAATTGTTCATTTGATGCAGTGGGCTGTGCAAATGAAGATAAAATTTGACCAAATTCAATTTGGTTGAATCCGATCTAATAATAGTCAATGATTGAATTTATCTATGGAGCTTACTTTTGTTTAGCTTACCCATTCAAATAGTGTTCTATAGTTATTCAATAGATACATTTAGAAGCATTATTTTACTGTCTTTCACAAGTGCACATTTAGTTACCTCTTCGATTAAATGATATTAAATTTAACTCATCAATTGAAGAAAGCTCTAAGTTTGGTTAGTATAGTAAATTAAAATTATGTTTTCTTTTAATATTTAACATGACAGTATACGTTCAATAATATAAAAATAAACAATAATAAAATAAGCCAAAGGTACCAATTTATTAAAAATATATTCATTAATAATAAGCTATGCGATGCGATACAATGACACAATTATTTCTTGATATATCTTCAATAGTACATCAATATCCCTTCATTCCTAACATTATGCTCGCATAATTGGCGTTACATTTCCCCAACCCTTTCAAGACAGTAATGTTGCCTACATGTTATTTAATTACGGATTCTCAAGTACAATGAGAATACTCCACTCCTATTAAATATAGAATCATAAGGAAAATTTAATCAAAATTACAGTCTCGCGAATGATATATGAAAATTTTGAACGTTAATTTATATTATATTTGATCATCATTTTTAATGTGTTAATTACATGTTATATGTACTCAGTACGTACTAGGTTTGTCTTTTATATAACCACCGATTCCTAGTAATATTTATTTTTATTTAAAAAGTAATATAATAATATAATAAGTCTCTTATCCTGAACTGTTTTCTTCTTTCTTTGTATAGTGGAGTCTGTTTATTTATAAAATATCTCTTAGTTCAGTGTGCCTCTTGGCAAAGGCCTCCTCTAACAATTGCCTATCTTTTTGTAAATAGAAAAATACTTGAATAATACGTGTTTTTTTTAAATTCTAATCAAATGTATGGATCAATAACATCCTTAAAGAATATTTAAAATTAATCTGGGCATTTATTCAAATACAGAGGCAAAGAGACAAGTTATAATGTTTCGCCGAAATTCGATAGAACTTCGAATGAACTATTCATGGGAGATGCAGATTATGGTAGCCCTACAATCTCAAAGTACTGACCTATGACATCCTGGTCCCTTGTCCCGTAAGATTCTATGGAAACCCTTGTAAGTCATCCCTTACAGGAAAGGTCTGTCTCAATTATAAACGAATAAATCAAAATGATCGAGTTATTTCGTATAATTGAGATATATCTACTATGAATTTGGTTAGGGAAACAAATTATACTGTATGCTGTAAATTGTGTTCCAAATTTAAATTTAAAAGTTCCTTTACGTTTCTACGTAGATTGAAACTCGTTTAAAACTGTAGAAATACACATACGTATAACAATATAGACGTATATGGCCCATACCCCATTTTCAGCATTTGACACTCAATTTAGTTAAATTATTATCTACTGTTAAAATGAAAACTCAAAAAAATCTTCAATGTTGCCGGGTCTCTGGGTCTTGACATTGATTAGATTTACATACATTAAACCTATTCCAATTTCATGGCAGCCCTGATTGATTGTTGGGCCGAGTATAACGCGGGATAAACTTATGTTACAACTTTACCCAATAACAATCCTAATGTCCCTTATATAAATTAAAATATGTATTGTAAAACGTATTTAAATATCTTAACATCGTATGGATTAAATGAAAAACAAAAGATGGCCTATCTATCTGTCGTATGTTTTTATTGACAGAAAATTAGTTTTTTATATTAAACGAAATTGATCCTAAGAATTTTAATAAACGCAAGCTACGTAACTTGGCATATTCTGTATAAACAGTTGCAAGCCTTTAAAAGCTGCTAAAAAGCTTTCTTAAAGACTTAAAGTCGTCTATTCAATTAAAGCGATTCAAAACATATGCAATTGTTTGTTGATTGAGTTAAAATTTCACGGGCACAATGCTGTTGAAAGCTTTTGTGTAAAGGCGTATTTCATACTGTCCACAGAGCGCTATCTGATGATTGGTTTTTGGCAATTAACAGTATTGCTCACGTCGCAATCGGGTTCATTCACCGTGTGAAATATGTATGGGATCTGCATTTCCCTCTTTGTTGCATACTGCATTCATATAGAAATGTATGCAAATTTCAAAGGTTTCAAATGTCTAACGTAGCAGGTTTAAACGTCATTATATTACATGGCAACATTGTTTTACCAAACTGAAGTAGCCTTATTTTGGTGACCATATTCACGTTTTAATTTATTTCGATTGCGGTTTTAATAGCACTAACGATTGTTTTCTTTAATAACACTACATAAATAAATTGACTAGAAAATTATAAAACTAATCATATAAAATATTAAATCGTTAGTTTATATATATTATAGCTAATATAGTAATAATATATTATTGTTTTATAGTACAGTGGGCAGGGGGCTAAGTGATACCGCCACCTATGAACACTCTCAATGCCACGTCTAAAGCTAAACTAAGATCCGTTGCCGGCTTTTTAGTTAAGCTTCAGACGACTTAAATTCATTATTAAAACAATTACATGGCGCTGGAGACATCAAAGGCAATTATGGTCATACGTTAATGAATTATCTTATTTATTTGTTAAAAAAAAAATTCTGTATAAAAACTGTTCTACGAATCTAGATCTAGATAGTACATATACAACGTTCGATTTGTTCATAGGGAAGTGGAAGACCCTCCAATTGAAAATGTTACTTTTAGTTTACGTTAGCAAGCTAAGGGTCTGTTTCACCATGTCCGGATAAGTTCCAAAGAAGCTATTTATTACTTATTGGTAGGATACACACTATTTTTGCGTTTCACGACTGTCAGGTAGCACAAAATTCCTTCGGAAATTTTGTCTTCCGAATAATTTATGTACATAGCTATTTGGTACTTTATCCATACAATGTGAAACAGGCCCTAAGAGTCGCAAAAATAACCTACTTGTGTGTAGACGTCACTAATACCTCACGTCAAACTTTTAACAATTTTAATCAAATCAAATACCTAAGGGGTATTAAAAGGTTAAACTAATATCTGTTTCAAAAGACATAAACCCTTTGTCTTAGGTCGATATGGTGTCACTTGACATTTACAAAGGTTACCTTTCCGTTCTCGTTTTCTTTGCTAACACTTTTACAAAAGGGGTGGTATTCTATTGTGGCCTTTGTAATTGCCAGGGAAATAAATGCGAATGATTTATATACAATATAAAAGTTAGTATTTTGTTAA
The DNA here is from genome assembly GCF_905147795.1 of Pieris rapae. Classification (NCBI taxonomy): domain Eukaryota; kingdom Metazoa; phylum Arthropoda; class Insecta; order Lepidoptera; family Pieridae; genus Pieris; species Pieris rapae. Next base: position 5,126,061 of record NC_059523.1, on the reverse strand, counting down.
TAATATATTACAATAATATTAATGATGGGAAATACTAGTTATACGAATTTGCGTATTCAAATTCAAGGCGGACTGGAAATATGAACGCTGTTAAATGATTGACTGTAAACTACTCTGCATTTATATTATAGTCATATTTTCCTTTATTTGAAACAAAAAAGATTTTACGCAATTCTATTTATTAATAAATTTAAATTAAATCTATGCAAATGGTAATATAAAATGCTTTTTCTCAAATAGCGCTCAAAGGTTTTTTCATGACAAAAATTGTATCATCATAGCCAATCAACAAGGTGTTTCTTGCTAGTTAGAAACAATTGTGGTAATTGTAGAAACGCAATCGTAATGTGTTAGTGTGAACATATCAATAAATCGATGAAAACATTAAACAATGCTTGAGAAATCAGCAGGATTTATGTGCGCGCGCTGACAATAAGACCTACATCATAACGTGTGAAGGAGCGAAGTTGCGTGAAAATAATAACGATTAATAAATGGCAGATAACTCTTTTTATTGATTTATGACGCCATATAATGCGAATTCAATTAAATGTTTTATTTATTTCCTAAAGTCACGCAGTGATCAGATTTTGTTAACGCGAGCCATGTACTTTTATTAATAATTTATGAAAGTATTAAGTCAGGTAGTGAAGTACAGAAGCTATCACAAGACCCATCCAAGTACTGACCTCGGCCGAGGTTGCTTAACTTCCGTGATCGGTCGAGAACTTCAAAGTAATGACGTTAAAAAAACAGAAGATGATTTACTGGTAGAATAGAAAATTGTGCACCTACGTTTTACCATGTACTTGGTCAGGAAAGTCCAAAACTTAATTCTAATATAAATTGCGTATTAGTCAATTTAAGAGGTCCAATAAAAATTGATATTGTCTTTATGGTTAATGTTAAAATATAAGAGAATCGCCCTACGGGAATTGTATTGCTGCAAAAACTTCGGAACTACTAAATTAGTTATTGAATAACACAATATACACCGGATATAAATGATATTGCAAACAATAGGTGTGTAATTTGATCTATAGTTAATTATTGTGGCAAATGGAGTCTTATCGAGGGTAATGTTACGTATGCGATGCTTCACGATACTTTGGGTTATGTATAGCAATGAAATTAAGGTTTATTCTTTAGAGTGATTCTCAGCATACACATCGTGGGCTTGAATAGATTTGTATTGTACCATTAAATTATGTACTTACCTCTCATTTTCTGCTCATCCACTAGTTGTCTCTCTAAATTATCTTTCACCTCTCGCTCTCTCAAAACGTCCATCTTCAGTTCAGCTGAAACAAAAGACTTGAGATATTAAAGTCGTTCCGTAGCCACTGGGGCATTGCGGCTTTTACTATTAAAACGTACTTGTTACTACTTAAATAACACGTTTCTTTACAGTACAGTGGACAAACTATTTTCTGTCAATGATTTTTTAATAAATATATTATGATTAGATACAATTAAATCCGATTGCAATCCTATTATTTCTATTAAATTCAGAATAAACAACATTTAAACTTATAAATGTTTCTCGGTACACAAAAGGCTTTGTATAAATTTAACAGTGAGTTAAACCGGCAACAAGGCCGTTAGCGAGGGGCCGATTAGGAACATAAACAGAGATTAACTCATTCGGAATCCCGGTACTATTGTTAAGGAGAATCGAGAGATTTGCATAACTTTCAATTAACCTAACCTGCCGGAAGTGATTGGGGAGCCCCGAGACGTTAGTGAATTTGTGGTAGACATGTGAAATTCCACAGATTATAAAAGTACTACTTTAACATATACGGCCTCTTTGGTATTTAATAAAAGAAATGTATTAGTTTGGTATCCTGTTGCATATGCAAAGTGATTCGAAAGTGATGGCAACTAATTCAATTTCAAATTATTAATCATTTATTAATTTAGGTAAAACAATGTGTGTACAATATGTATGAACGTCAATAAAGAATTAAACATTCAAATCCAGTCTGTTCTCAGATTAAGGGCGTAGAACGGAAAAGAAGAACTGGCAATAAACTCTTCGCCATTTTTTTAAATCTACGTTTTTGACGACGAACATTTTGTGAAACAAAAAACGTCCGAAAAGGAGCTGCTACCTTTAAACCATGTTAAAACCAAAGCAGTTAATTGGTAATAGAAACTTATACCACCGTGAAGGGTTTTTGTCAGAAAATTATGTTATTTCAAGATTCCTACTAAAATACCCGTAAAAGTGTGGATACATAATTTACAAAAAAAATGCAAAAGACAAACACACCAGACATACATTAGAATTCTTTCTCTTTGGATTTATGTAGTTTGTTAAATTACATAAACAATTTTTATCAAACATGTTAAATTTATAAATTTTTGTCTATGTTTAAACTCTGAAATGATTTTAAAGGTTTAGTTAAAAAGATATAGATAACAAATAATTTAGAAAAAAGTATTTAATAAAAACCAAAAAAAAACAAATATTCTAGCTTTAAAGTTCTTGAGCAGTCGAGAATAATTTCACTATGTAGGTACACAAATAACTTGTCTAGCATACAGTTTCACTAAAGTTAGCGAGTTGGCATCTATAATTACGGTCTGGGAGTATTGATTGTACTATCGAGTGTCGGTTGAAATAATTACAATGTTATCGAAAACACAATGAACATGATTATTGTGGAGTCAAATTGTCAAATGATTTATTATGACCTAAGTCATAAACGTATGATAATAACGAAGAGTAGTAATAACGGTTTCGACAAAAAGTATAACATAATTCGCTTATTCACTACAACCAGATTTCTGTATGTGTCACACACGCCGTCAACTTTTTGCGTCTAAAGAATGTGTGTTCCTCACGTTTGTCTTTACTATACATGCGAGTTTAACAATTGTATAGACAGTAACACCTTTGGTGTAAAGCCGTGAAACGAACCTAGGACCTTATGAATTCGCGCGTAAAAGCCACTAGGCTAACTCTACTTTAAAATCATTATGCCAATATCACCTTGATTTGTTTCACAAGTTACTCGTAATTTACTTACCACTACACTACACTCCACACGACACTAAATTGAAGCAATTAATCGTAAAGATAAAACCGTTTAGTGTCTATCCGCAGCACTAGTGATGGCGACATAGACATACATTTATGTAAATTTGTCGTATAAATTAAATATTATATTCCATCTTAACTAGGTTATAGATTACTATTGAAATTCTTCATGCGATAATGAGGGCAAAATGTATAAAGTTTTAACAATGTAAAGAAGACTGGACCATATCGTTGTTCAATAATCTCCAAGATAATTCACAAGCTAACTTGCTTTTATTATGCCATGTGATAAGTCTTGAGAATAAGGCTTGCACGGGCTATCTACACTTTGGATCTTGTAAATTGAAATGTTGCCTCGCTATTGTTTGTTTTTCATATATCACTTAAATAGCTCACTAATAATCCTTAAGAAAATATAATTTCAAAGGTTTAAGATAGTAATCATAAAAAATAATCTTATACTAAGGGTCTGTTTCACAATGTCCGGATAAGTTCCAAATAAGCTATTTATTAGTTATTGGTAGGATAAACACTATCGTTCGTTTCACGACTGTCAGATAGCGCTATTCGTCATGAAACGCGAAGTATCTTATTCGGAACTGTTATCTTCCGAATAATTTATGTGTTGCATAGCTATTTGGTACTTTATCCATACATTGTGAAACAGGCGCTTAGCCTACTAATTCCTATTTCTATTCTATTTAGGTTTTATAATAGATTCAGCAAATACAAAGATAAACATATCTTATAACTCTTGATACTGTAAAATTTTTATTTGGGTGTCGAACTTTTTACCTCTAACAATCAAACTATGCGCAATATGCTTAGACACCTTAGAAAATAAATGTATTTGGAATTGAAACCTTCAAAACCCTTTATAGATAAAGGTAAAATAAACGGCAATTTGCAAGATTGCACTAATTTTACAAAAGCGCTCTGATCGAGATTAATTTCAAATCAATCGATGTATGCTATAATTTAAAAGGCTTTTAGTTAAGAAAGGTTTCGCACATGAGACTTAAATTACCAAGGGACGCCCATTAAGACCCGGTATGCGGCATATCTCCACATCTCGCGAGTTGCGTCGCAACAAAAGATGCTCCCGGTGGTCTTTGAGTATTAAGTGGCGATCTATCTCTCTACTGTTTGATCTGTTCGAAATCTATTCTGATTTTGAAGGCCAAAAGGCCAAGTCTGATTGAAGAAGTTCGAACGAATCTTTGCTGCTCACGGCATTTTAGTGAAATCTATTGACATCGACGCAGGGGTGCGTTAAAACATCTTTTCCAAAAGTGTGCTTGTTAAATCATATCTTTTTGAAAGTTTGACATCATTATACTTTAATTTTGGATGTCGCACTCCTGAACAATGACTTGGTACTATAATCAAACCATGCCTAAGATTCGTCAACCAAGACGTGCGTCTACGGCCAAGAAACTCTTACTTATAATATATTTTTACATTCTAAAAATCAGTCTCCCACCTTTATAGCACGTGAGAATATTTACTATAATGTTTGACAAAAAATATTAGGAACTTAACTATTCTTATTATTATTTCATTATGATAATTAATATGACATTTGTATGCCTATTTCTATATCAATCTGAATATACACATTAGTTCGCGTTTACTGAACAGAACCTTATCTATTCATCAAACCTACAATTTAGTTTACATATAAAATACATCCGTTTAAATGTATGCATAAAAAAGTTGTTACCGAAGTCCGAACTGAAATTACTGACAAATTTATCACCGCATTAAATGATTGTTATCAAGCATTAAATTCGATTATAACTAAATCGATGTATCGAATTAAATTTGAAGAATATTACTTTATAAATAAAATAACAATAAAAGTGATGCGCCGTTCAGGGAATGTGTAATTATGGACAATTATTATGATACCGCTGAATGGTCGATAGATGATTGAAAGGATCGAAACCCATAAACAAAAGAATCGATTTTGGTTACGCAATTTAGTGATGGCCTCGAATAATTAACTGATATCGCTTCTCGAACCGATGATCGGGACTTTAGGAAAAAATTGTAAGCTTTTTTTAGGAGTCACATTAAAGCGTTTTTCAATATTGGCTAAACTAAACTATTTAATTTTTGTTTGTACCTTTCATAGAGCTTTAATGAGCTTTCATATTATTTGTGATCTTAACAACGTAACCAGTAACTATTGCATAACAATATATTTTTCGACGTACTCACATCAATTAAATATATCCACTTGTATTTATTTTACCAAAAAGGAAATATATGTATAATAAGCTTATGTAAAGAAATCTTTAATATATATTATGAATTTTACTGTGTCAATACTTATGTAGAAAACATACATTTAAACGATTTAAATGTAAAAATGAAAAAACTCAGCTATAACGAAGTTAGATTGTGCTCTCGACTGTTAAAGTCATTCCATTTGTTATTTTTGGAAGGAATACGATTTGACTCCCTGAGGGTAGCGAGAAAATTTTATTTCTCTTCAATTTCACGCACTCAATAAAAGCAACAATATTTAAATTTATCCGTCACACCCTATATCTCTTGTTCGGGTGCACTTTTTATGTTATTCAGTCCATATTTAATTTAAAAGACTTTGTTTGTATAGATACGTAGATAATATTAATTATTACATTTTTAACTTAAGAACTACTAGTGGTACTAATTTATGATCCATACATTTATTTATACTGTATCACCTTATTCAAAAACACACACATAACAAAAAAAACAGGTTATAAAAGTTAAAGGCCACGGGCGGCCTTATAGCTTACAAGGAATTTCTTCCAGGCAACCCCTACGTTAAACAAAGAAAAAGAAATACCAACAGAGTGAGGAATACAATAAATGAAAAATAATGAACAAAAAAACTCAACATAACACGTTACTATAAAAAATATAAAATAAAGTAAAATCTAAAGATTCAAAACAGATACATTACCATCAAATATGATCTAATTTACGCTATTTACACGTAAGGGAAAGGAAAAACTATATTGATAAATTTAAATAAATAATTGTAGCCATTTTACAATAAAAAGCTATAAACAATACCATTCCCCCAGATATTATGCACATTGAACATAAGTCACTGGCGAATTAAGACATATTTTCCCGCCTGTAAGTTGAGCAGTTAAAATTACAATTAAAGTCTGCGTAAAATTTACGACTCAAAACTGACAAAATAATTTAAGCGCGTTAAGGTGAATGCGACCATTTGAAATTGAAAACAATGGTATCCCCTCGGTTCCTGTTGAGACGTTTAAAATACGGATAAGGAAGTTATGGGCGATGTGAATTTAATTAGTAAAAATATTGGATTGTATAACTTTTTTATAGAATAGCAAACGGGCAGGAGGCTCATCTGATGTTAAGTGATACTGCCGCCCATGGACACTCAATGCCAGAAGGCTCGCGAGTGCGTTGCCGGCCTTTTAAGAATTGGTACGCTCTTTTCTTGAAGGACCCTCGAATAAACTTTTCAGGTTTCCTTTAAAGTTTGGCTTGGACGGATTCTACATACAAATAATCAAATGATTTTTGTGACTTGTAATACGAATAACTGTGTTCGAAGTAATATATGAATTACTGTTTAGTAAAACATATAAAACATGTATTAACTTACATTTAACACAGTTTTTTCGCTTTCAATAATAGTAGCACCATTAAAATGCAGTAAAAGTTTTTGATAAATTTTAATCACGCAATTATTCAAAATTTGCTGGCAAAAATATTTTAATATCTTTCTACACATCATTTATTCCTGTATTAAGATTAACGCGACACATTAACAAGCGACAAATTTCGAAATATCTAAAATGAAATAAACATAAATGTATATTGTAAATCCATCAAGTTAATTCACGTGCTTGTGAGGGAAATTCAAAGTAACGATAATGGCTGTCATGGCACGGAAAAACGAATTTTCTTCCCTTTGCTTTTAAATTTACAAACTGGCAATTTTATTTTATTGTTATTAGATTTTTCCGGCTTATGTCACAGGATGTCACTGCGGAGGATTATTCCCGCAGTCTCTACGCTAATAATCATAAGAATTGTTCCACTTTATTATGTGTGAAATTTAGAACGTTCTTCGCATACATTTTATGGAGATTTCATCTCTCATGGAAAGTGGTTGTAAGGTAAAAATATGTTGTTTATTATCTACGCTACAATTTGCGTTATCTGTATAATGTAACTGTCGATGCTTATTAATATAAACTCTGTTTAATTTATTTGAATATTATTGTTTATGTGCAGATCCTATGTGATAAATATAAAGAATAGTATAACAATAGTTTACGCCTAAAAACTATTTTATCACAACTTTTTAAAAATTATTCTTAAAAGATAAATAGAATCTTTACGGCCATACTTTAAGAACAAATAATGAAGATGTCGCCAAGAATTCGAATATAAAAATAAAAGCGAGCGTGCAACGAAATAACTCTATGTTATCGACGCACGCGCACCCAATCTGCGATCGAAACACAGTGGATAAGATTATCCGGTAGCCGTGTATTATTTTAATGAGTATACACGACTCCTTCAGATTCGATACGATACGAAAAGGCATAGCTACAAAAGAGATATCAAAGCCTGCAATGCGAGCCATTTCGTTGTTTAAATCTAAGTCCGTATCCAAGACCATAGATTACAATGGCTACAACCCTATATGGGCCTTGGCCACAGAATGCATTCTTTTAGTAGCTCAGCCTTCTGACATATGTCGTATTTTTAGGGTTGTAACGCTATATAGATAAATCCATTGTTACATAGCCATACTTTGAACTCATTAACAGCTCCAGGACCATAGATAATACAAAAATATCCACAGACCCGCATTCAAATAAGATCTGTGTCGTTTCATTTTTCCCCTCGGATATTGGTATTAAAAATGTAAAAGAGATTTATGCGAATGCTTCTAAGCTTTCATTAGTTGTTCCTTGTGTTATGTTCTGCGGTTCTGGTAATTTTTTTCTCTTATTAGCTTAAAATTTAACTGCATATAAAACAGATTTATATTCCCACGGTGGTCCAGCTGCATGCTATGACTTATATTACGATTTTTCCCTCTGTATTGAAATTAGGAATACGGTTTAATGAAAAATAATGTGAGGTGGTGTTTTAATGGTTATATCTTGTATTTGAACAAGAGAATCTTTAGGGGGGGGGGGGCAATAAATAAAGAGGGCAATATTTAGTATAGAAAGTATTTGGAATAGCGTTTTTTGGTTGTTGCAAAGTCGTTCTGTAATATATTATTAGTGCTTAAAAGAATGATTGGCATCTCTGGACACCTATAATCCTATTGAACTCGCAGGTGTGTTATCGGTCTTTGAAAATGCAGTTCAATTGTAAAGAATCTTAGTCTGAAACATACCGGTTAACCACTGAACAACTCTATACTAAAACCGGTACGAAAAAGCGATCACATATCAAAAAACATGAACATATAAAGGCGCGGGTACTCATAATTTCATAATATAATAAACACATGTAACAAGCATATCACTGGGGATAGTAATTCCGTATGTAAATTACAAGGGTCTTGTTTCACCCCAAAGAGACGTATAAAACCATACTAAAAGACCTCTTCCGGTATACAAATATTTTGCATTCATAGGCCTAGTTACGTTTGTCCTGAAATAACTCCTTAACCGAGGTTTATGTCGCTTAAATATTAACGATGATCAAATCCATGGAAATAATCGTGATAAGTACAAGGAGATACAATAAAATGGGAGTCGAATCAAGTAAACTTAGGCCACAAGAAGTTGTAAGATCGAATTTATAAGGCAAGTTTAAAAAAAGCGAAACAATATTAGAACTTTTGGGGCCCATAGACCTAAGACCTGTAAAGTCTAGAATGGATCAACGAAGAAGTGCTGCTAGCGATTAAGATACACAAGAGTATTTTTTTAGTGGTAGTGTTCATATTCTAATGTATAGACAGTAACCCTATATTTAAATATGTAAGGGGTTTGGTAGACAATACAGGTAAGTTGGTGTTTTTCTCTCTCTGCCAGCATTAAAGGCAATATGAACGAAACTTTTTAATTTTTGTTTAGTTTTCTATATTTTTATTACTTTGTTGGTTGAGAGGATTATTTTATTATAAAAAGTTGATTAGTTTTTATTTATGTTCCTTCAAAAACTGTTAGGAACAAGTATATTTCAATTTTTTATACGTATAAATCTCAGTCACTATTCAATAAAGTCATTTCACATTACGAGTAATTCGGCGTACGTCATATTGAATTATTTCGACTAAGTAATTCCGAGCGGTTAATTATTGTGCACAAACTGGGAGGAGAGTTGAGAATGTAATTATTATTAAACTTTACGATTGTCTCACTTTACCCCTTTGTTATAATCGGAATTTGATAACGACGTAACTCGCGATGACGCAATGGATATGTTGCCTTATTGTAACACAGCAAAGTGCAAAATCAAAATTTCGGTAATTCGCACATATGACACTGCTCTTGGTGTTCACTCCGAGATCCTCAGGGAGTTTCTTAGGTTGTTGCTCACAGGATTCATATTTGAGCTACCTTAGAAAATTTATGGTTGTGTAACGAGAGATTTGAATACGTTGATCGTATTTCATAGAACATTTCAATAATCATTTTAGCATTGCTTATGAAACTAGACTCGAACTCAACAATGATTATTCAAACAGGGGCTGTCGACATACACAGTATGTCATGTTCAGTGTTCATACCGAGGCCACTAGATGGCGTGGCATGCGTGTGGTCGAGTCGCGTGCGCACTGTAACCCGAGCAACACGCGCAAGTAATCCAATATGGCCGTCTGATGTCACCTATCTACTTTGCAGGAATGGCATTTTAATATCCTTACGCTAATGGTGTTTAATGTCACTTATTGTTTACGTATGAACAAGTGGTACGTAAACCACACATCACTTATAGCCTATTGAAAAGACTTGTCGTCTTGAATGATCATCACATTGTATGGACAGCTCTTGAATATAGCTATATTTCTGATAGCACGTAAAAGCAATAACTCATCTCGTCGACTTGAGGTAAACAAACAGAGATTGAATAAAGTGATTTTTGTGGAACACCTAAAGCACAATGGTGCGAAAGCTAGCGCGGAGCGGCAACAATGCATCGTTCGGTCTATCTGCGCGCAGGCATCTTTAGTGAGCGCAGTGGCTCGTTAGTTGCCTGGAGGCGGTTGTTTGCATTGCGCACCTAACTTACGATATAGCACAGCATTACAATAGAACCATTCCTTTACTTTCTTCGAAGCTACGCATAATTTATGCAATAATAGGAAGAGGAAGCCTTTAATCATATTAACTTATGAAGCAATACCGCTTTACGTTAAATAAAAAGGGAATCGCAAATTGTCACTAATTTAATTTCACCACAACGTAATAGCGTCTGTCCCGTCAGTATTGTAAAAGCTTTCATATCAATTGAATCCATTAGCTGAGTACACAAGTCCTGTCTGTTTATTTGCTCATCAGTTTTTATCATTGACCAGTTTGTGTTTGTTCGATCGGTCACTTCCATATTATTGATGGCTTGTTTCCCCCGCAACATTGCGATTCTCTCGAATCATAACAGTACCATACATATTTATAACAACTATTAATAATCAAGCGTAAACTCCACCTAAAGGTGAAAAGTCTAAATTGGTTGGACTAAAATAAGCTTCTATTAATTATTTGTATTTAATGCGCTAAAAGGAAACTAACGTAGTAATATAATCGCGTCTGCCTACTACGAGCTACGCTGGCTATCTCTTGATATGGAAGTGGAATTCCCTTTATTACCGACCCCATAAAATACTGCCGTATCTACTTGCGCATGTGCCATTTGTCCATTGAACAGCACTTAGCTTAACAAAAACTGATAGTTGTAAAACAAAAGAGGTGTATAAAAGCGTAACAAGACCAGAACGGTTCAGAAATAAACTAAGCGGTAAGAGTTAACAGGGATAAAGGATTAAAGAGAAGCCGAAGCAGATTTATGTCGCGATGATTGCAATCGGAACGATTCTGTGTGTTACCTGTGTTTACTTTTTTCAGGGGTGAACATTTTAAGTCGAAGAAATGCATCGTATCGCACGAGATATCGATACTTTAAGACCATTTCCAATCAGACTGCAAGGTTATTTAGTGGAATCCAGATTCAGTTTGGATATAAAAATGCGAGATCTTTTTCAAATTTTCTGAAGTCTAGTCGAAATGGGCGCAATTTACAATTCATTGTGAGTCTGTTGACACTTTCAAATCGACAAGTTTTATCATAGAATGCCTTTCAAACAACCCTCCTCGCGGTTATCTGATAACGCAGTGAATGCGAGACACATTTGTCTGTACGACACCCACTCTGCATGTCTAGTGTAAAAATTGCCAGCGAATGTGTCTAGATAGTGATCTCCTATTTGCTAGCAACAGGAGGGCGATGATATGATGTTTGTTCAGAAACGTTTCATGACGGTCGACAGTTGTTGGAGAAAAAAGTTGACCTCATCGTTCCAATGACCTTGCCATATATAAGACTGGCGTGAGCGCCAACAAAAAAGCACTGGCTAAACCTATCAATTCAGCTAAGCGAACCACAAGAGTGATTGCTGTAATTTCTATAAAAATCAACGGTATGGATCAGCAGATACATGAATTTGTAAAAATGTTTCATCAACAATGATTTTATTATCGTAATAACAAAATTACGGGTTTTGTCTAAAGACAGGCGATTTACAATCTTAAAACAGTATGCTTAGAGGGTTATTCGTTTAGCATTCGCTAACATGTCAGGGGAGAAATGGAACCTTTTGTTGGCCCATAGCATTATTATTTCCCATTTTGTTTTGTTTATTAATACAATTGGCTTGAGGCGCAATATTGATATTCAAGTTTAGATGATGACTCCAACCGCGAGTTTTCTCCTCTGTATTTTTATGAATTTTATAAGAATTGTGTTTCGTTTTTCTTTGGGCGTGCTTGAATTCGTGCAGGTGTTATTTTAATATTGGAATATTATAAGCTGCGAGGATTTAACAATGGTTTAGATTGCAGGTAACAATCATAGCTGTTGTTGAGATAGTAATGGGGGTCTCAACGAGGTACAGTTTCGACAGGCATAGCGCACGAAGATTTCTCGTGGGGAAAACGGAATGACGTGTATAAATAACTCGCAGAAATATCAATTAAACAATTATGCTGTCCGAATGGAATCGTATGTAATGATAGTGGGCTGGGCTATAACTCAGACGCATCTGTTCTACGGATATTTGCAAAAGGCACGAAGCTGTGCTGTGCTTATTTGAATTCACACTGTCTCCATACTTTATATTGTTAAACTAGTCTTTTTATAATCAACGCCTAAGCCTCCATACATTCCATACCAAATACTGAATTCAAAATTTCTGTGAAAAAGAATGACATTGACTTGAATCCGTAACTATGGCAACCAATGTATTCATTGTAGGTAAAGAGGTAATATCAATGTACTACGTACTAAATACGTACTTAGAAGATAAGATTTGACGACAGTTTATACTAAACAAAATATGCAAAATATAGCTGTAAGCCTATGATTTTGTGTCATTTATGATTTATCTGTGCATTTATTAGAAACTTGTTTCCTTGGTGTGCTAATTAAAAATAATTTAAGAAAATACAACACTTATACCGTTTATAGAGTTTTAGTTATTTTTGTTCAGAACATAATAAAGTCCTATCATATTTTGTACAAGTTACATTTTAATTATAGGAATTAACTAATACATACATTTCGCATACATTTAAAAGATTTTATCCAAAAATAAATTTATTTGAATTCTTGTAAAAGCTTAATGAAAAGAAAAGTGTTAATGATTCATTTATTCGACGATAAATCATTAAATAATAATTGATCAGTTTGGGGCTTACCTTTCTCATAACTAATTTGTCTCTCCTGTTGGCGGGCATTGTCAGCAGCAACTTTAAGAAGCCCTTGTATGTTTCTTAGGAGGGTTTCTGTCGATGAGACCAGGGTGTCTGCTGATGGGTCTACCGGCACCGAAGGTGGGGAGCCTGATTGAGGTGCATAGCTCACTGGGGCTGGTGAATTCGCCGATTGTAGATCTCTTTCTCCGTCGCTTATATCGCCTCCTGGATAAAAGATTTTTATTTTCAAAGAACGTTTGATTCATAATAAAACTGAGTGAGAACTGACAGTGTAACACAGAAATATGTCTGCTAATGGCACAAGAATTCACATAGAAAGTGTTTATTTTGTGTCCAATTATATGTTTGGACATTAGTCATCTATCTTAAATGAAATTTTAATACCCCGAGCTTAAACGACACCTTGATAGTGAAATTGCTTTTACTATAATAATGATAATATTGCATTTTCAAGTATCATTTTAGATTAGTAAAAAGTATATAATTTTTCATAAGGTAATAGAGTCTGCGAATGAACCATCGTGGGATCACTGTGCAAATTATCTTTTTTATCTTGACAACATTATTACATTTGACAGTAATCATATTTATGTGAGAAAAGAAATCCACGCCGGTGCCATAGACTAGCCTCGTCTGGTAAGTTTTTTTTTATTCTAAGTGGCGTGTGTCTTGGATGAGCTTATAAGCTAAACAATTATGTTATATAGAAACCTCAACAGGTCACAAGGAGGAAGTGGCCATCCGGTAAGTTCCAGGCGTCACATTTCAAACAAAACCTAAGACATTCTTCTTCTTATTGTATGAATCTTGTATTATAATAGAACTGTGCACAGCCATTAGGAGCTCGTTGCATACATTCATATTGCAATTATAACTGCACTGAACATGGTAATCGCGTGGCTCTAGGCTTTGATGCGAGCCCATTTGCATGTACCATCAGCAAAATCAATGGCAAGGTATATCTTCATTTTATCTACGTATCGTGTAAGTCCATACGATGACAAATATTTTCTTGTTTCTTTAGATTCAAAATGATGCTGAGCGATAAGGACAGAACATTCAATATGTAATTTAGCTGTTAAGATTCATTTATTTAATAACTTGCTTAGTATATTCCATAAGAGTATGAAAAAGAATAAAAACCTAAATGAACTGAATTTTTTTTTGTTGAAAAAATTATGTATTTTTAACAAAAAAATGTTAGGTTTTATTTTTTTTAATATAGTGTTTTCTGATAGTACATTATTCCAATATAATGAATGATCTACGATAAAGAAATTGTTTCCAACATGATTCGATTAAATATATTTACATTGATTCCATATGAAAAATACTTAGAAATAAGGGATAATTTTAAATCTGCTTGTAAATTTAATAAGGCGTAGTTTACATTGAGTATATTAGAAATGGCGGTTAACTTTTGTATACTCTTTAGAAATAAATAGAACCGCGTCTGAGAAGTGTAAATACAAAGCATACAAAAAACCAATTGAATTCTCTCACGGTCAAAAGTAATCTATCGATACATTTAATTTAACTGACAAGATAGTGAACGCTCATCATATAATGAAGACAACATCGTTTCGTCATTGTCGATGTTCACGATAGCACTTTCCCAGTTGTCACAACATATTCTGCCTAATAAGACCAATTAACAAAATTCCGACTAACCCAATACTTGGAAAATGAACTCTATTGTGATTAATATTGAGTTGAAAATGAAATGTACGCCTTTATAATCTTAGGTGTGATTAAGTTTGGAAAGGTGTGGTTGAAAGAAGGAGTTAATATAGGTCCAGACAGAGATCAAAGTTGAATGACACGGTCGAAAAGCTTTTTTATTTTACATCGTGATCATCGCGCACGGATTGAAATTAATTATAAATAAATATGATTTTAGCATTTCACTCGTCTTTAATTATTATTTCGCCCTATTTTTTAATTAGGTTTTCGAAATAACCATCGTCTAAACGTTATTTTATTCCCGCGACTTTGATTAAACGGTTATTTTTAAAGTCATATTATATTAATTACATAATCATATAAAATTCACGAATTGTCATAACTCAAGTGAGATTAAAAATTTAAACATATAATTTTGTCCTTGTTTCATTAATGATTCATTAACAATTTTTTAATAACATTCAATTATTGAAAAGAATTTCTCCACAATATCATTATAGATGTTACAATGATCTTTAAATCATGAATACTTTTTAAAAGAAGAATTTTAATGTTTGTAAAATGTATGCATAATTTATATCAATGTCATTAATGAATAATTTTTAAAATAAGAATCTAACCCCAGTGACCGTTAAGTAGTTCCCACGTTTTCAAGTATTTTGTGTACAATCTGCAATAACTTGAGTACACAAACGTTATTGTTTCACTTAATTTACCTATTGTACTCTTCGAGTATTTACACTCATCGATCATTGTTTTGCATTACAACGATGAATTCCGTAATTTATTATTAAAATAGATAACTATTAAAACGCGTTTAATGCAACATTTAATTTATAGAAGTAGCTACGGCGGGACGGGCTTCTAATCCTTTTTAAATTGTTAAACATGTACCTCTTAGTGACGCTTTTGTAATTAAAATATGTGGGTACAATTTTACGAGATTATCGTTAAGTCTGATTGTCAAATGATTTTGACATACGGAAGTAAAAAACGCGTCTAAGGACGATATAAAATATTTAGATTTAGGACGGTAGTAGTTAATATTTTGTTAAATTGTTAAAAGTGAATTTTCAATAACACTCGCAATATTATTACTTTCTTTAATCATAACATTTTACATTAATAACACTTTAAATTACTATCTGATGAATTCGTGACGTTGCATTAAATCTTTTGATTGATGATCTAAGTGATAACTAGTATTTAAGTCTAAATCTGCAAAAACTTATAGAAAGCTAAATGTTTTAGTAATTTAATATAATGTTCGATGATTTTACTTGATGGGTAAGGATAATAACGTTGGTCATGTCTGCCTAACCAATTTTTAACTACCATAGCAGCATTTCACTGAAAGAAGAAACGCGATATAGAAAAAAAAGTTTTGCTATAGCAAAACTTATTTTTCTATATATATATTATATATTATTATATATTATAACTATAGTTAAACTTTCTGTATCAGTTTAAGTAATAATATATTTTTTTAATTAGCCTTCTGTCAAACCTCAGCTCTTCGTAATTGAAATTTAAAATTTCCCTTGCTAACTAAAGTTTATACTCTATGCTCGTACAAGTTGACAGTGTCATCTTTACGGACAAATTTACGCCAAAAAAAACATAGATTAAGTAGATAATAGACCTCGGTCTAAGTCATTGGAGCCATTAAAATATACGTGAAGTGTAAAAATAGACATGGGAATATTTTTATTACTCTATAATCACGATTGTTTCTTCCATTTCCCATATTATGCTTCAGTAGCTTTTTAACAGAGAAACGGAACGATCAGTCACCGTTTTAATTGAAGCGATAGACATAAACTTATATTGCAATGTTGCGTTCTAAAATAAAAGAGAGAGAAGTTTTATGGTTGATAATTTTCTTACTACAATTGCTTGAGAATTTTAAAGCGTTTACGCAGTAATTTCACTTACATGTTATTGAAAACCTGATGAGATTTTATACTATACATTGACTTTGTAATCTAGCATATTCTTAGTAAAAAATAAAAAAGGCGCTACGACCTTGGAATTTGATTTCAATATATTTCATGTTCTTTATTATCTTAATATGGGTAGTCAGCCTTTTGTGCCTTTCAATGCTCGAATTTTGGACCTAAAGAATACTAATTTCTTTACCGCACAACCCAATTCAATATTTAAAAATCTATCGGTACAGCAACCTCAGCGATGTTGTAAGGTCAAGCTCAAGTAACCAACACTGGTCAAATTTTTTTTATTAAAAAAGATAGCTTACAAGGGTAATTGTTATCTTACAAACGCAACCACTTTGAAAACATACCTTCGTCTTCGTCTTTAACGTTATGGTCGTCCTGGTCAGAAAGGGCAGCATCGCTCTCGTCCGTATGTGATCTTGGAGATGGTGCTGTAGCTGCAGAAGAGAGCCGGGGAGGCTGAGGCGTCCGGCGGGAAGCAGCTGAGCTCCTGCCACTAGCTGAGCCTTCGCCCCTCTCACCCCGTTCACGGTCAGACCTTTCCCGGTCCCCGGAGCCTGACTTTGATAGGTTGAGAACAGGACTATGGCCTGGCGATGAACCTGTTACAATTGTTGGCTTGTTTAAGTAGTCTTGTCTAGGAATGGGAAGTAAATTCTTCCCGTCCTGATTATTTGCGTAAAATAACAGTAAATCCAGGGAGAAAATTATATTTTTGTGGTATGCAACATTTAGGGTTATGACATTGTACTTTTGAAGTGATAAGTTCCGAGGGTAAACCGCTTCGTTACGTAACGCGTTACGGCGCCAGTCTGTCTAATTATATCATTAAAAACCTTTATACCTGTATGAAACATAAATGTTATTAGTTTTTTTTATAGAAAAACCAATACCCTAATTGTTGCGTGACAAAAACTGCATTTAAAACACTTAGAAATGGAACGCCGGATGTCGAGGTGGAATTTTGTATTTTACCTAAACGTCCGGTGAATATTGTAGTCAATCTATAAAAATATTATTATTGATTTCTCTTTATATATAAGGACGTATGTACTATTACAGCTTGATGTTGTTACTCACCATTATGTGAACCTTCGCGGGCTTTGTCCATCGCAATAACGCGTTCAATGTCGCCTCGCTCGTCTCGTAGCCTGTAACAAAAGACAGTTTTAAATTATTAAAACTTTATATGATGATAATAAAATACATCAAATTATTAACCGTTTTTTAAAGCGATTGGTCGACGCCAAATAACTTTGTGTCAGTGTCATATTTATGAAAGCATAATCATACTCAGATTTTTTTTTCCGAAAATATTTTTTGCGTTGAATGGTAATAAAAATAAAGTACGTTTTTTCGTTATATAGTTTTTGTGATAGTAATAATACTCATTTTTTAAATACATTAAAAACTCCGCGCGATCAGACCGTGGTTTTTATTTTTTGTTTTAATGGTTTATTAGTAGAGCAAAATTATTCCGCCAAATTTTATATCCCGATTTACGACTCAAATATCAGTTATCATTAACATCTGTGTAATAATGCCTAAAGTCGACAACAAAACACTACTAACAACATTAAACAGAAAATTAACTTCAACAAGATCTCAACATCCATAACATAACTTTCCACATTTAAAGTGAAACTCATAAATTAAACATACTCACATTTCAACAATAATTTTTAATCAATAAACACCCGCCGATCAACGGATAAAAAACTATGAAACACGCAAACATTAATTGATATTATTAATGAATGGATATGTCAGGATCTCGTTATGTTGCATCGGCAATAAATCGGTCACGCTACCACGCAAATCTCAATGCTAACAGTATCATTTGAAAACCATAAAGCATACTGCCTACTGTGCAAGTCAAAGGAAAAAGTATAATATCATAGAACCCCGCTGAGTTTCTTTGTTGAAGACGCTGCATGTAATTTTGTTCGGATGCGGACCCTAATTCTTTTGATTATGAATTATTAGCTACCGTATCATATCGTAACGAAATATTTTTTTTTATAGAACAGGGGGCAAACGGCCAGGAGGCTCATCTGATGTTAAGTGATACCGCCGCCCATGGACACTCTCGATGCTAGAGGGCTCGCGAGTGCGTTGCCGGCCTTTTAAATATGTTTAGGTCTATTAATAAATGAGTTAAGTTTAGTAAGAATTTGTCAATACCGTTTACGACATCGTTTAAACCAACCGGTTATATTGACCAAAATCAAAGGTCCCAGCTGGATTCTATTGTATTAGGTACTTAATAACAACGTCTATTTCTCATTACAAAATATTTTTTTACGTAAGAAACTTAATATACGTTCAAGATGCACGTCGCTATCAGACAGTGGTCCTAATTTTAGTATTTTATGCTCATTCGTATTTTAATGCCAGTGTAAATTAATAAAACACGGTAATATATTATAAACCTATGAAAATAATTGATTACATACATTATGATATGTTACGTAAATTATTTCAGTCTAATAGAATAAAATACTTGTTTTATAATTAAAGCCTTTTTGTTTCTATGACCATACAATGTTTTATAAAACACTACGTTTCTTACTATACTAGTTTTCTTCTTGAATATCGACCATCGTCAAATATAAAATTACTGACACTCTCAATAACCTGAGTGCAATTTCTAATTGTCTTCTAAGGTAATGAATAATTCATTATTACACATAAAAGTTTAATATATGAGAGATGAAAATTTTTCCGCAACCAATTTCGCTCATTTCAAAGGGGTTAATTCTAGAATTTTTGCCCAGTAATGCCTTTTGAGCATTTGAATATAAATGACGTCTGAAAGTGAAATGTAACATACATAATAAGTGGCTGTTTTAAGCCTTGGAACCCTTTTGTGGATTACAGAGTAATGTGACAAACAGAGAGTCAAGATTTATTCTATTTCTGGTAGTGGTGTATGATATCATAATAAAAAAATACTTTCACCTATTGATATGAAATGTAATATTATAAGTTAGTTCACTTAAAGGCCAAAGATACTTTCAAATCGTTATTTATATACATATATATATAGTAAAAAATATAATATATTTTAAAATTTGTTGTTAATTATTCAAAAAAGCCTATACGGTATATAAAAAAATGGTTTTTACATTTCAAATTAACAATTTTCTTCTATTTATAATATAAGTTAAGCTAATCTTCTGTAAGGAATATTTGATTGTAATGTTTTATAAACATTACATTATTATATACTATGTTAATATAATCATCAGAAATACCACCTGTTTTTAATATTATTAAAAAGCTCTACTTGAAAATTACACTACATTTGAACCCTCAAAATGGAGTCGTTTCGTACTTTGACGAGTCACGGAGCTCCGACTGAATTTAATATATTTTTCATTTCCGCCGCTATTAATATGTTAATAATACTTTATATCTTTGATATCTTTCCCACAAATTGGCAAGATCAAAGCGTCAAAGAAAAAAAGTTTAAATTATTTATTTGACAAATCAATTCGTTTTGAATCGAATTTTAATGAGCTCAGGCATTCAAAAGAAACTAAATCATTACGATCGGACAAAAGATAACGCCTATATCAATAAAGCAATAAATTATTTCATCTTCCTTTTATTTTTATCATTATACCGTTAATGTGATGGATGACATTCACAATGTGTTATATTAAAAATGGAGATGGCTTCAAAGATTAATCATTATAATTGTTTCGTGTTTTTATTACACTCATTTCCTATTTTATAAACGATAAAATATAGTTTTTCTGGATAAATATAAGATAACAATAGTTTTTGTGTTGAATGAATCAGTGTAGCCCCAACCTTTTTTTTAGTGCTTAGCCTCAGATTTCTGTATGTGTTTTATCATAGAATTTAATAGGCAAAAAGGTGATCAGCTGTGGTATGTCAGTTTCCTCACGATGTTTAAAAGTATTAACTGTTTGAAAGAACGTTGCGCACTGCAAAAATGCGCTCATAGAAATTAAATTGGTGCACAGCCGAGGATCGAACCAACGATCTCAGGGATAAGAGTGGCACGCTGAAACCATTAAGCAAACACTGCTCTCGCAGCTTTATTATAAGTTTTATTATATTCGCTGGAAATTTAGTTGAAAATCACGATTATAAAAAATACTCGCCAATTGAACCCGGGATAAAAACGAAATCGCAACCACCACACGATACGCGTAAACCGGTGGGGTTTCGGTTTATTAGATGTAGGTTAATTAATGGAAATGATACACTGATTTTCCTGGAAAATTAATGAATATTCTCCCCAACTGCCAGGAGCAGCAGTCAGATATCGGGAAATATTATTCATTTACTTGTCAAATTGTAAATTGGTGTAGAAACGTCGCTTGACGAAGAAAAAATCGCGACGGCCACTTGGGGAGAGCGGCTCTTTATGTAAATCCGTCCCTGGTTTATGATTCTTACATTATTTAATGATTACCTAATTTTATCATCCCTAGAACGAAAGCAATGCTATACAATCATTATATCCTTATTCATGCAAAGAAATATACATATTTTTAAGTCGAAGTTAGAAGCAGACATGGGGAGAAATTGGCTGTGCCAAAAATGAATTTAGAACTGTTTCGGAAAAACACCTTTTGTATGGCAATTAAAGTTTTTAATAAATTACCGAAAGAATTAAAAGATCTTCCGACTAGAGTCTTTAAAAAGCGACTTAGTGCATTACTTTTGGAAAAAATGTACCAATCAATAAATGATTATTTGCGTGAGACATTGTAATTGATACAAATTTAATAAAGTAACTGATAATGTAAAATGTAAACTAAGGTAAATTTGCGCACCACTGTGTGTGGCAGAATATGCGAACGACTTACGATTGTACCACCTTAACATTTTGTACCATATTCTTGAAATAAATTATTATTATTATTAAGCAGTAATACGCCGAACGCAACACCTTTTTATCGGAACACGTAGCTATTCCATTTTCAAATTACAAAAGCCATAATGAATCGATATCATTAACTATCAACATGAATGTGTATGGATAATGAAAGTTAACTTAGTTAACGTAAACCACTGCCATTACAGGACGAGCAGTGGCCTAAACAGATATTCCGGGGCCACGAGCTCGGACAATACGATGCAATCTACCATCGAGCCAATGTACGCTGATTAGTTAATTCTGAACCGCTCATACAGCCTAATACCGCACTAACGCTACGAACCATTCTTGTATGCATAATCTGATTAGAGGAAGTATTAAACGAAGCTTTTGATAGCACTGCCGTTATTATGTATCAAAACGCGTATCAAGAAAATGAAATCCACTCCCAGCGTAAAACATTTGCTTGACACCCAAATCAAAAATCGCTTTAGCCCCTCCCGGGGGTGATGGGGACGTCGACGCCTCAACATTTATTATTTCAGACATATCACTCACATGCAAAACAAACTCCGTCCGATCCATCAAAAAGTTCTTCCCCCGCCACCTTTACGAACAAATCGAGTGTGTAAGTAGCGGTTTGAGGATTCGATCTCATCCCAATTTGTGTTTCTCCCTAAGAAATCTAATATTGCTTACGAGTGAAACATTCATTAATTTTAATTATGACGTTTTGCAGTGTTCTAATTATAGGTTTTAGATATTTTTAACGGATTGAATCTATGTAATATCATAAACTTCGCGGGAATAAATACAGTTAATATATCTTTTTCTACATCTGTGATACTTTTTGACATTCAACGCCCTTTGTCTTCAGACACCGTGACCACTCACAAAACACGCGTAACGTCGGGAAAAAATTATGTAAAGTAATTATAAGTTTATAATGATACATAAATTCGATCCATTAAAATAAGTTTTCTTTAAATGTGTAAAAATTATGTTAGTAAAAGACAATACTATATTTTTAATTGAGTATTTGATTTGATACATAACTTAACAAATTAAATACATTTAAACATAAATAATGTAACTGTATTTTGATACATAAGAAAATTAAACGTACAATCGATAATGTAACTTAAATAAAAGGTACCAAACAGTTTAATGAAACATCATAAGAAACGTTGAGACTGCCGAAAAATATGCAATATCAAAAACAAATAAACTTTTCATCCACAGTAAGAAAGTAACCCTCGAATAGTCAACAAAGCTTCGAAGAAAATCGAGCGAAAAAAGGCTAAAAACACCTTAGGGGTTTACTAATCGAATAAAAAATATCAGCGGCCAATGTGTAGGGGAGGAATAGAATAAATTATAAAGAAAACAACATGGTAAGGGGATTTCGCAAAACAACAAGTTTCTTACTTTATGTTTTGTCTTAATTCGAATACATCTAAAGGGGACGTGATTTCTAGACACCAGTTGTTTCAACAATATATTATAATTAGGAAATTGATCTCATATATAATATATGATAGATGATTAAAAAAATAATATATAATAAATATGTTATATATAAGGGACTGCTTGTCCCTTAAGATGTCAAATTTGTAAAAGTTTTGTCTCGATTTAAGTAGCATCAAAAATAAAATCGCGGAATAATGGGAAAAAAGTAACATGATGACTTGTTGGGCGCACCCTTCGCATAAACGTCACGATGTCATTTGTAAAAATTGCGGCCTACTAACTTCTTCAGTTTCAGAATAGTAAATGCAAGGAGTCGTCATGAAATTGTTATTATTTTTTTGTACGGCTTTCCGTCGTTTAAATATTATTATTTTAGTCTTAACTGTATTTATCTACATAAAGGTATACTAATATAAAGGTTGGAGTCTAAATATACCAAATGACTTATATATTAATATTTATTTAAACAATAAACGTATTCAACATTTTTCATTTATATTTGTTATTATATATTAGTTTACAATCTATGATTTCATTAATCATGACAGAATAAAGAGAAAGAGAAGAAAGAGAAAAATAAGATACCTCAATAAAGAGACTCTATAGACATGTTGTTCTTGAACAAAAGAGAAATCGTAAACAACCAAATTCAGGGGCGACAAAGAAATCGGCAGCGGGACCTCGCGGGGGAAACCGGAGACAGTTATTTAAATTTGAATAATATAATATGGAAAAATTACGTCACTTAATACCGTAATAAAAGTGCACTAAGCGACCGAGGCATTACGCTTGCCAAATGCAAAGAGGGACACGCAAATTTCGCTTATGAAACGTGAAATGAAATATAAAATCTGTCGGGAAGAAAATAAAATATGTCTCCGAAGCTCATTACGATATTAGAAGTACGTGAGGAGATTTAAGTTGTCGCTGGTGAATCTGTGATGATGAACGACTTGCGTGTTACTATTTCACCATGCCTCCTGCTGATAGAGGACAAATCTTTGTTTTAAATTTATTTTATTATTCTTTATTATGAAGATGTCATATGGAACATGGTGTAATGGCTGCAGCTCCTTACAAACATTGTGGTAAAAGTATATCGCCAGTTCTTCTCATCCGTTCTACGCCCTTGATTTGAGAACTGGCAGTAAATGTAAAATTAGAATCATTTAATGTAAATATTTTTTTTTTGTTCATATTTATTCATGTAATGAAATAAATGATTTTTTATTTGATTGCTTGTTCATTTTGTTACAATGGCTACGAAGTTTAGGTCAGGTTTTCCGAAAAGTGTTTGAAACAAAGCGAATTAATTATAGCGGGTAGTTCTAAAATTTAATGAAATAACGTCGTATTTGTTGAAAGCAGATTACACTACGGTAACGAGATTCCGATTGGGCCCGTACGATGTTATTAGGATTTAAGCGCCATCGCGTCGCCTGTCTCCCGGCGCAATGTTGGATAATTATGCAAAATTGCTTCTACGATTCGTAGCCCCGAACTTTTTAGGGACACAATTAAGTGTAATAGTAATGTTTTTTGATAATGTTTAATTTCACTGATACCTGGGGAGTAGATTTTTTGCGATGTAACACTAGAACGATAGTGACCACAGATTGCATAAATACGGCTTCGGCATGTGATAACCACAGAGAATTTACATGCATCAGCAGGCTTCCAGTCCAATTCCTTCGATAATACAAAGAGACAAACCCTTCCTTATCCGTAAGCTGCATGAGTGGTGCTCGTCAAAGTAAATCAAATTTATTTTGTTTAGCGGTTTCTTTCGGTGGGTCTAGTCACATCATTGTAGTGGATGTCATTTCTTGTAACCACAATCTTTGCGTAGAAATAGTGTGTCTATTAATAAGTAGAACTATTTTATTTGTGTGTTATTTAATATCGAACAAACGAATATAATGTTATTCATAAAGGCTTAAGGTAAGGCTCAGAAAGGCTTTAATATTTTTTAAGCTTTGCAGAACTTTATTATGAAGTTGAATTTTATATGGATTGAATTTGAATTGAATTGAAAAAAACATTGAAGTTTATATGGATGCATTTATATGAATCCTAAAAAATAACCATCATTTATTTATTTAATTAATATATATTACATTGTCAGGTTTTCGTTTGTCCACCGTTGAACTAAGCCTCTTCCATCCGGTTCCACTTGTGTCTGTCGTGGACCAGGCGCAGCCAGATGACGTTTAGACACTGATTTTAATTTGATGTATTATGTTATTACATTGTTGCTGGATATTCTTAGAATTCTAATGTGTAGCACCGAAAAACATTCTTGAGTGATTTTTGTTCTAGTGGGTTCAGTCCTGAGTTTCTGACTATAAATTATATTACACTTCTAACTCTTGCTGTAATTGTCACTGTCGCACCACAGTTGTTGTTGTGGTTGGTTGGAGATAGGCCGATTGATAATGGTGGAAATATGCCGTCAAAGCCAAGAGTACGAAAAATCCAAGCCAGGACGCTACTACTAAACTGTAAAGCTAAATCCCTATATAAGATATATATATACGATTAAACTATTTTTTTAAACCAAACTTAGCCAAGATAAATTTTAACTAAATTATTTTTAATATTCAAAATCATTAAGACAAAAAGACGAGAAAAAAGATAATAACTCTCAGATGTCCCATCATTATGTCAGAGTCCCGCAGCCCATCCATCATAGTATTGTTCAATGCATTGATAAAACTAACACCTATTGATAATATCGGATCAGCTATAAAAGTCTTTGACAATGACTTTAATGAATACTCGTAGATATCATTACTTTTATAAATTTTTGGGCCTTTAAATATACCGCGTTAAGAAACGAAGATTACCTATGATTTTCGATGTTTTTACATATAATACATATAAAAATTCGTTTTATCAGTTTAATGATTCAACTATTCGATTGTTAAGATGACAGATTCCAATTCACTCACGAGTTTTTAAATTTCGAACGTCAATAACGCAACATGCTTTTGATTTAAAAAAACCGTACTCAACACAGTTACGCTTTTGAATTGACGATATAAATACATTCATTTTCATTGATTATCTAAATTTATATTTTTTATGGGCATTACATTGTTCTGTATAACAACCTCTTGTTAAATGTAGATAATATTTGAATTCCACGCCAACATCAGCTCACCCATATTTTTGTGAAACTTCTTTAGGCGCATGAGGGTAATTTTTTTACGGATCAAATATACATATATATATATAATAATATAAGCGTCAGGAAGATGTGCAGCTTTCTTTTCGATAAAAGTAATGTTTAAAGAACTTTATTTCTCATTACAAAACAGAAATATTTTATTTACATGAGAAACTTAATATTAATATGTATATATTATATACGAGCGAGATACACGTCGCCATTAGCCGTAACAATTTTAGTCAGCTATGTTCATTCTAACATGCATCTTTAATGCCTTTTTGAATTTGTCAAACACTCCAATATTGCGAATTTGAGATGGTAATTGGTTAAATAATTGCACACCCTCATACCTAATAGATTTCTTCAAATAATTTGTACGCGGCTTCGGTAAGATAAGCAAACTCGCTCGACGAGTATTGCGTGTCGTTGTGTGTTTGATTTTTTTTAAACGACAAGCAACTATGGATAGAGTTATTTAAAATTTTTTTTATCAAAATACAGGTGCTATATACATACAGTTGTTTAATTGTCATAATTTTGGTTTCTTGGTAGATTTTATTAGTCGGTGTTAAAAAATTGTATCTAAATAATGATTTTATTAATTTATTTTGTAGTGTTTGTAAGTTAGAAATTATGTTTTTACATGCCGTACCCCATATTTCAATTAGATATATGAAATGTGGCTTGACTAAACAATTATAAATTAAATGACGTACGGATTGAGGAATACATTTTGATATTGACCAAAATCTGCCTATAAGTGATTTTAGTTTGGTAATTATGTGTGATATATGAAAGTTCCACTTTAAATATGTATCTATTCTAAGACCCAGATATTTTTCCCATTTTTTGTTAGTGATTTCAACGTCTTGAACTTTTAACGGTTGAAACATAGGAATGATTTTATTTTTTGCTCTGAATATTACATAAGATGTTTTTGAGATATTTATGGTTAGCAGATTTTGTTGAAACCAAGAATATAGAGAATTTAGGTCTGACTGAGCTCGAGCAACCATAGTCTGGATATTTATACCGAAATAAAATAAGCAGGTGTCATCAGCGTAGAGAGTGATTTGGCCATGTAAACCGAGCTCGTGAATGTTATTAATATATATTAAAAATAACAGTGGACCCAGTATAGACCCTTGTGGGACGCCGCATGTTACTGGTATTTCTGAGCTTTGAGCATTACCTATTTTGACTATCTGGGTTCTGTTTGATAGATAAGATTTGAATAATTTTAGCGCACAACCTTTTATTCCTATACGATCTAATTTTTTAAGCAATAGATTGTGGCTTACGGTATCAAACGCTTTTTTCAAATCTATAAAGACACCCAGCGCCATTTTTTTAGAGTCAATGTTTTCCTTTATATGACTGATAAGATCGACTGTGGCTGATAAAGTGCTGCTTTTTGATCTAAAACCATATTGGCGTTTAAAAATAAAATTGTTAGTTTGTAAGTAAGTATCAAGTCTTGAATAAATAATTTTTTCTAATATTTTTGAAATTGAAGGTAGAATGGATATTGGTCTGTAATTGCCGGGGTCAGTTTTACTGCCTGATTTATAAATAGGAGTAACTTTGGCTTTCTTTAGAGAATCCGGAAATTCACCTTTATGCAGCAGCTTATTAAAGCAGACCGAGAGATATTCAGAGAGATCATTGATAATGCATTTTATGGTTTTAGTATTGATTCCATCTATTCCAGTACTGCAATTTGCGTCTAGTGTTTTTATTATATTTGTTATTTCAAGTGTTGTGCATGGACTGAAGTTAGATAATTCAGCATTAAGACTTTGAGGAAGTGCTAATGTAAAATTAGTGTGAAATTGTGTTGGTATTTCATTAGCTAGTTTCAGCCCTATGGTAGAAAAGTATGTATTAAAAGCTGCACAAATATCGGTTGTTTGAGTTAACTCTTTGGTGTCTATTAAATAAAAGTAGATACAGGTATTCGTTTATTAGTTACATATTATAACTTTAGATGGCAATTCTGTCGCACAACGTCTTGTGCAGTAAAAGGATATTTTTTTTATTTATATTTTATATAATCATTAGCACGTATACAGTGTGAATATAGATACGCAAATACATGGAGTGATTATATACACATTATCATCTATTGGAGCAATTACTTTAGTAATAATTAATTTACAAAGAAGTTTCACTTCTGATATGTGTACCTACTTTGTACGCAAGCACTTTTTTTCTATATACTCTGTGACATAGTGACCAGAACATTTTGTATAAGTTTTCTAGTTATTAACCACTAGAGCTTAGTGTTGCGAGTTGTGGATGAAATCGATATTTAACACAATTCCTTCCCTCTAATGATACAGCATAAGTCAAAATCTATTATTTTAACATATTTGTTTACACAATATGAATAAACACATTGATTAAGACAATTAACGTTGTGAACATCATGTCTGTATCATCACGGGTTTGGCAGAAAGTAAACAGAAAATATAATTTAGAAGCAATTTGCCGCGGATATGTCCGCAATCAAATTGTCTCGTTAATACCGCGCTATCAAAACATTTGATTTGTGGTTGTAGGGTTGAATGGTTATTTAACCCGTACGATGCGAATATGACCCTTATTTATCTACGATCAATTATTTATTTCAATTTTCAACTTTTTTACTTGTATAACCTTTTACGTTGATGAGCGAATCGCAATCGAGTTTATGGACGTAAATTAATATTTCGACTGTAATAGGAACATAAAGAGGAACGACGATCGACGAACAGTGACACTTGCTCAAACGGTGAAGAAAACATCGTTAGAAACCGGCTTGCCTAAGACCCAAAAAGTCGACGGCGTGCACAGAAGGCTGATTACCTACTTGCCTATTAGATTGACTGACAGACAATGGCAATGATCATGGTACAAAAGTCTGAGGTCTAGACATAAAAAGTTTGTATGAATGTGAATATACCCTTGCGTGATATGTCATGAATTTTCTTTAACATTTTTGTTTTCTTACTTTACGTTCATACAAAGATAAATATAACTAAATCTAGTTATACAAGAAAATATTAAAGGAATATTTCTATTTAAAACCATTAACCCTTATTAGCTTGTTCTAGTTTTTCCATAATGCGATTTTGTCTTACTTACGCAAAGAAGTGGCATTCGTAAGCATAGTTACAATGAAGTCTGTGGATGTGACTTACACGTATGAAAATTAGCTTAATTCAATTATACAGATTATATGAGCTTCAATCGTAAATCCATTTAATTATCTATACCTACTCCGTTGTCTGTAGCCTTGTCAAGAAAACAGGCAAATATACCGGTCTCCTTATAATTATTTAAAAAAAGAAGGGCATTGCATCTGCAAATATGGAGTAAACTAGCTTCAGCAACGGAAACATTTATTGCAACATAATATTTGAGTCAATTTATATAAAAGTTGAATAAAATATACACTTAAGCCTTTCTCAGTAATGTCCCTATGTACATGTGAAAGTGTACAAAAATTCTTTTGGTAGTTTTTACGATTATCACATGGCTAGGATATTTGTTTACTCGTATTTGAAGGTTACTCAAATTCATTCTTGTTTTTAATTATATATAAGATATATATAATATAGGAAAATTTAGTTCATCACTTAGCTAAAATACTTTTTATTGTGTTTGCACAGATTTTTTTTATCAATCAAAAACGAAGGAGGTTGTATCATCCCGCGAAAATGGTCACACTAAAACGATTAAACCAATTTTTGGTGGGATTACTTTAAATATTAACGTCTAACAATTTTAAAAGCGAATTTATGCGCGCTCACACTCGACTCACAACTGGCGCAAAGTCAGCGAGTAAACACAGAGTAATACTTTTTATTCGCGTTTAATTCCCGCCGAGATTTGCATAACAGACCGGGGAAAGGTCAGAAAGCGAATACAAGTGTCCAGTTTGCGCAGTCAGCGATTGATATACGACCGCTTACACCTACTGGAATGTACATCTATCTAATTAATATAGGATATGTTAAAAATACGAAGTTAAATGGTAATATTTGTCACACAATTTATCATTGTAATTGGTATTAAAGTTCTATGTTAGCCTATGTTTCAGCGTGCGACTTTCATCGTAGGTTTGATCCCCGGCTGTGCACCAATGGACTTTCTGTCTATGTGCTTGACATTCGCTAGAACGGTGAAGGAAATCATAATGAGGGAAACCGCTTGCCTTAGACCCAAGAAGTCGACGGTGTATTTCCAGCACCGAGACCGAAGGAGGTCGACCTTGCATATTAGATTGTTAATGATCATGAAACATACAGACATCTAAGGCTTATTTTTTTCGTAAAGGGGCGATTTTTTTGCTAAACATTAATTTAATTTGTAATTTACTATTTTTATATCTTTAAAAATTAACAAATCTCAAGTTTATTTAAATTAACTTCTGTGAATAAAACATAGAAACTTTACCATGTAGAACATTTATAACATAAATAGAATTATTAATGTATTTTTTAAACAGTTATATAATAATTAATCCTGAATGCGGAGATAAAAAATATAGAAATTGTGGTACAGATAGATATTCACCCTATTTTCTAAACTACAGACTGTTCCTTCGTTCGAGTGCACAGTTCGCAGTAAACAAGGCACTGAATGTTCAAACTCGAGCTTCAAATGCATATTCATGATATGCGCCACATGCAAATTGTGATTTACACATTGTAATGAATTCTTTTGATCTGTACATTCACATATTTGATTTACCCCATCGATGTTCATTATTATGACGTGCTGATTTCATATTCATAGTTTTGCGGTTTCGGTAATCAAATGAATCAAAATTATGTTAAAATATTGTACCTTTTTGTTATAAAGTAATTTATGTACTAATAAAATGGCTTAAAGAAAGGTAAAGTTGATGTTTAATTCAAGTATCATTTACAAATTAATACATATAATTTAGTGAACTCTTATAACAGCCTTACACGGGATATACTTATGATGAAATACGTGGCTAGATAATTGCCGACTATATTCAGAAAATATAACATAAAAAAGCTGAAATATTTGTATTTCGACAATATTTCTGCAACTGTATATGGCTCATTATTTTGACTTTACCCAGTCTACATACAAAGCTTCGCTAATACTTATAATCAAAATAAACCGAAACCAAAAAACGAAATAGCGCTACTCGAACGAATCGTGGCAATAATATGGCTTAGAAATATCGTAGTATTTTAGATTGCAAAGCGATCGTTTCACCAATTCGGCTGGAAGACTAAACATTCATCGGATATACAAAAAATATTGCCGAGTATTGCATAATATTCTATTTTAAATTCCAGCCGATGCTGCCACACCCTTGCAGCTATACATTTTCATGAAAAAACGGCCCGTCTTAATACACAGATTTAACTGTAATTAAAGTCGCAAAAAACTAAGGTAATTAATATGGTGGAATGTAATCACCAAATAAAAAGCATCCGAGTTGATCAATATACCGAAGAGTTCTCGAGCAAATGGAAAAAGCCGGCTAAAAACTTACATAATTACTTTAGCGATACAACTGTTCAAAAGAAATGCATAAATGACAAGACGATGACAAATGAGTATCGCCCGCGTCCAACGCAGTCGGGTGGCAGACCTCATCAAATTATTCCCCACTTAAAAAATCTCCGTAAACAAAAAGGCAAGGGAAAAACACTCGAGCCGGGGTAAAAAATAGGTATTGGCAACATTGATTGATGCGTACTAATAGGGCGCGAAGGAATGAGGCCAGTGTGTAATTAAAGGAGAGGTGACACCTTCTGTCAACCACTTTTGTGGACTTCTAGAAATAGCCTAGTCACGCCTATTGGAGAGGAAGTAATTAGTTTACAAACTTATTAAAAATTATTGAGTGAAGGATCCTAATTGATTACCTTACCCAATTTGTGGATCGCATGTGCTACCTGATTGACAAGTTCTAATAAGATGAGCTTATTTGTTGAGGATTATTACCTACTACTGACTTATCTAATTACAGGATTAAAGTTTTTGTTTATTCATACCGGAAAAGAACATTTAAATCGATTAAATAATTGAATTAAAAAGTTTTGTAAGTGTATTCTGGCAACTAACGTAGATATAATTCTAATTAAATTCACGGTAAATATCAGTGCTACATGTTATTCAACTAGTAGTACAATGAACACGTTAAACAAGTTTCAAAAATCACAAAAAAGACCTCATTACAGGCGCAATGTAAGACATAAAATCGATGGAGATAAGCGATACATCGTGAGTTTTTATAAAGCATCCCTTATCGTTGTGTACATATCATTAGTAATGCAAAATAATGGGATACAGACACCTCGTGCCGTTTGCGAGCTAATGATTAATGCTGTTCACCATTAATTCTTATTTTTGATGAGAAATTTGACTTGTGCTGTCAGGCGCCGGATCCAGATTAATATAGGCTGACTCTGCAACTTGTATAACAATGTTAGACGCCTCCCTATCCAGAAAGCAATCACATTGTGCGGATTTTGAATTTAGAACAAAACTTTTATAATTCAAAAATGGATTTTATATTTTAGGCTGTATTTTAAAACTAAAACCAAATTCCAACAAGACAAAGCAAATGCAATACATAGTTCGGTTCACCAACGGAACTATCCGAATAGTTTCAACCGTAAAAGGGCAAAGTACAAAGAGCTTCATAAAATGCCAGTACGACCACATCGGTGACAAACTCGGGAGGTATTCCGAGGGCCTGCCTCGGCACCCTTTAACAACGCCCTTCGCATATTAGCCTGAAAATCAAAAGTCGCCATTATTAATGGCATTGCGCGATGACAATCAAAATATCTCTAAGCGTCAACAGAGATGCGAACAGAAGCTGCTGAGTAAATGTAGAGTCACCAGATGCGATCAACGCAATCATATTTCAAATCGGAAGCAAGAAAAATTATATAAGCATTCAGCATCTTTATCTCGCGGATACAAGAGTTCATTTTATGACCATTAATTTTGCCTTTTGCTCGGGTGTTTTATCACAGCGAGAAGCTCTGTCGCGCGTCTCATTAATCAAAAGCATTTGTTTACAATGGAGGGAATTTGATTTGATTAAAATAATTCGCAATATCCTTGATAAATATCACCCTCGGTCTTCGTTTGATCTTCACTGAAATTAATGGTGGAAGATTCAATCACATAAATGTTCTTAAGGCATTTTCTTACGTAAATATTGAATTTTTATCTCGTGTTAGGCCTTTAATGCAAGCTACTTAGAATGCCTGCATTTACCAAAGACAATATGCCGGAAGAAAGGCGGGGATGTGTCAGGTGGTTACATAATATGTAACGACGGCGTTTCACATTTGAAGCCAGATGAACTGCAAAAATATATTTAAATATAACTTTATCATGTTTTATCAGTGTTGGCCTAATGGTTTTACCACGCGAATCTCATCCTTGTGGTCATGGGTTCGATCGCCACAAATGGACATTCTATGTACGCATTTAACACTCGCTCGTCCTGTGAAGAAAACAACAAAGAAACCGACATGCCCTGGACCCAAGTCGACAGTGTGTTTCTATTTTTAAGATTAATCGCCTATTTGCCTATTAGAAAAGATCTCGAAACAAATATAGAAATCTAGCTTTATCATCACTTAATTTCTATACACTATACATTAGCTTCTTTGTTAAGCCTTACATGACCCTAGAGTAGTCTTCTTGCTTAGACTAAAATGCCTAATAAAGAGATACATAAGGGTTAGCAGATGGAAGATCTCCGGTAGTAGAAACAGTGGAATGAATAACGATTGATGTCAAAACGATGTGTGCCCGAGTCTGCCCTCCTGGCTTAACCCGCCGCACGCCGATTAATCGCTGCTAATTCGATCCGAAACGGAATTAAACCGGACGAATGCATAGATCCCAACGATTTGTTGACTGCTAATTGAGTCGACGTTTGATTTACTGCCAATTGTCTATGTTCAATCCGTATAAAACAGTGTATTTGTTTTGTATAGTGCATTTCTTTTGGTAAATATTTAACATGTCTTCTTGTTAACAGAAAGACATGTATAACGTATTTTTATATAAAAAATGTATATTTTGGTTAATTAAGCGGAAAAAGAGTAATTTTTAATTTGCATTAGTTTTTGTTTTGAACAATTGGTAGTAAAGAACTTTATGTAAAAGTTTTCATTACTAGAGTTGGGAAAATCGTAATAATTGTGACTATTATTAAACAACGTTTAATTATGAAAATACCCAAGATAATCGTCATTAAATCAAATCAGTACGGTTGGATGCATAAAGGAAACAAAACAAACATTACAAATTATATTAAAACAGAGATAATCCTGTCAATTAATTGGAGTTAAGATGAAAACCGGTCTCGACGCATGCGCGAATCAAACCGACCGAGATAATGTGCTCACAAGGAAACTCAAGGATTTACAATTAATAGGTATTCGACTCATTTAAAATATTCAAACCTTGGAAGACTTAAAGAAAAAAAAATGAGTTTCTTTGACTTGATGTTTGAGTTAAGAACATTAGAGTGAGAAAATGGTTTTGATTATTGGATCATATGAAGTACTTTCTTTGTTTTTATTACAAATTAAGTATAAACTAAGTATTATCCTTAGAGCCACTTCGCATAAAAATCCTCATGGGTTTTTAATTTGCCTCGTATTTTCGCTGTTTCATAACACAATATACTTGGCAAAAATACAGAGATTCTCTTGGCATTAGAGAACTTAATATTATGTTTTATTTTTTATTTACAAGTTTTATATTAATTAAGATTATAGTTAAATATTACATAAATAATAATTAGGAAGATAGTAATAATTTAACCTACATTATATCTTAGATTAAAATTTCTATCACGCTTTTTATAAAAGGATTTTGTACTGGATATTTGCAAAGTAAATTTAAAATTCTTTAAAAAAAACAGCCTTAATCCGGGCCCACGAGTGACATTGACACATCGGTACAAGGCACGCTGTCCGACTGTAATTCTACCCAACTGGTCGAGAGGGACGTGTTTTATTTTCAATCTACTAAATTAATTAAGAGGAATTAATAAAATTGCCCTTTATTAAGTACGGTCTTATTTCATATTAAAAAAATATTAATAGGAATAGGAATATAAGTAAAATAAAGTTGAGGAATGCTGCCAGCATTTAGAGTACACGGACAAAACTTTTTAAATTTGTTTGATTTTCTATTTAATCATATTTAAATATTATTACTAAGTTAAGAATAGTTTATTGGTGTCAAAACTCGAAAATCATTTATTCATGTAGGTAACATAATGAACACTTATGAACGTCCAAAAAAGAAATATACATTAAATGCTTCTTCCATTTACTGCCAGTTCTCAAATCAAGGGCGTAGAACGAAAGAGAAGAACTGGCAATAAACTCTCCGCCATTCTTTTTCGCCACTCTTTTCTGTCCCAAAGGGCATATTATACAATAGTTATTCCAGATTTAAAATACAATTTTAAAGATTGAATATTCAAATTGTAAGGAGCTTTTTATATAAGCAACTATAACAAGTATTTCTGTAATCAATACAAATTAAAGCAGCGGTGTTATAAAAACACTCTTATCAATTTAAATAAATTATCCCGTAAACCTCTCATAAATCTCTTCAATCAACATCAGATTGCAACATTCAATTGAAGCATTTGAAAATGAAGTCGAAACCGCGAGTATCGTTCAAGCGAACCACCGATCAATCACCATCCATTAAACAAGAAAAGAAAAGCGCTTTCCCCCAACCATTGGCCCTCGAATCGGCCCAATTTACATGAGAGCCGCTTTTTCCTCGCATCGAGATTAGCTCTGAATGAGTTTGATGAATTGTTTTTACCCCCGAGTCGTCCCTACAACCGGTCATTTGTTAAAAATACACCCGATCCAGCTAATTGTCTTCTCTTATTTCACACCCTATCATTTAAATTACGAATTTGTTGTTTGATTTATACAATGTTTTTGTTTTAATTTTATTGATTACAATCAAGTATACATTTATAATTAAGTATTAATTATCACCCATTTTTCACGTCACGCAGAACGGATCTATTGAGAGTAAGTGCAAACCGGAGTCCCTACATACACCTATTATTAAACTTTAGATGATTTTTTTTTAACCAGAACGAGCTCGTCTGTTGTTAAGTGATACAGCCACCCATAGACAATCACATTGCCAGAGGATGCAAGTGCGTTTAAAACAGCAATACAATTCAAATTAATTAAATTTATGTTCTTCCTTTTAGTAAATAGATGCTTAAAAAAGATTTTTATTGCTATCATAACAATCAAATATGCAGTATTAACATTTTTAAGCCTACAAAGTAATAGTTAAAATTGTTAAATAGAAAATCAAAACAAATTTAAATGTTTTAGTTGATCCAGCCAGCTCTGGTGCCAACTTAAATCGGCTGTGCACTT
Source organism: Pieris rapae (assembly GCF_905147795.1). Lineage (NCBI taxonomy): Eukaryota > Metazoa > Arthropoda > Insecta > Lepidoptera > Pieridae > Pieris > Pieris rapae. Next base: position 5,089,500 of record NC_059523.1, on the reverse strand, counting down.
GAACCCCAATGCCCAAGAATCTCTACTCCAAAGAGAACAAAATCGAAGTTTGTTTTAATTAAATCTTAGTTATTATACGCGTGTGAACAATGTTCCATTATGTATGATGGTAAAATCTACCAATTAAGAAAGATGGAAAATAAACCAAAATAAAAATAATCTTACCTCTCGAGATGTTTGACGATATCTTCGTATGCGGCTCTACAATTTTCCCATATGCCCGATCTGTTGACAGAAAGTGAAATAAGAAAAACGGGAAATAAAACAGTAAGAGTCATATTAGCAGAAGAAAGCGGTTTGTAAGTGGAAATCCTAAAACAAATATACTCAACGCTGTTTAAGAACCGGCTAATTGGTGGCTCATCTGATGTCAAGTGTTCTAAACAATCCAAGGTCACTCAAACTACCAGTGGGCTTGCTAGTGCGTTGCCGGCCTTTTAAGATGCTTTCTTGAGTCAAATTCAGAAAAACTTTCTATAGTGTTAATAAAAGAAGTTTAAACGCATCTTAAGGTCGAAAAATTGTCAATAAAACAAACGTAGAAATGTGTCTGTCCCATGGTCCAATGCTGGGTTATGTGACTGACAATACGAGTTTATTCTTGAACATATGAACCATTTCAAGAAAAGAGCGTACAAATTTTTAAAAGGCCGGCAACGCACTCGCGAGCCCTCTAGCATCGAGAGTGTCCATGGGCGGCGGTATCACTTAACATCAGGTGAGCCTCCTGCCCGTTTGCACCCTGTTCTATAAAAAAAAATAAAAAAAAACAAAAATGACCGCTTTATTCTCCTAGTGAGACTATAAAAGAACCGAAATTGAACATTTAAAATGTAAAGAATCTTAATAAGTGCGAAAGACAAAAACTTGCAACAAAGTATTGAAAATAAAAGTTTGCAAATGAAAAGGGTTTGAATGTGAAAGGAATAATTATGAGCACTCAATATTAAATGTTCCGTTAGACTGGTCGAGGGGTCGAAATTAATTATGTTTTTAAAACAATCGCTTATATTTGTGTTGGAACAACTCATGCGTGATCGTTGAAATTGTTTCTGAATTACTTGAGCACTTTGTTTGTAAACTTCTCGAATATTTCTTACAATATTGAAGGGTTAGATGCCATCCTTAAGTGAAACTTATAAGTAGGGTATTACAAAACTTAAAATTATTTAAATTTTTCATTCATACACATCGAAGTAAAAAATGACATAAATTCAGTAACAAGTACTAAAACCTCTCACGGCTTTTTTGGATCGAAAGATGTTCTTATTTTAAATTAAAAAAAATTGCAGTTGAATACAGCGTATAGAAAAAGAGGCTATGAGTTAATTCTAGGTCAAAATCGTAGAAAAATAGTTTACATGTTCTGGCAAATTTAACAGAAAGAAACAAATGAATTGATAAAAAACTATTCAGTAATTTACTTTCTATGCAAATGGGTATGTATTTAAGTCCTAGCAATATTCTATAGTAATACACATCTAGTTTTTATTTCACATGCTTGTTCATTAAGATATATAATTATTATGTTCGTTATAAATACGTTATTAACGAGCGTAACACTGGAGGCTTTGTCAATAATTAGTTAATTTCACAGTTCAGTAAATGAAGATAGAACAAGTAGCTTTTTTGAGTTTTTTTTTATACCCCACCTGATGTTAAGTGATACCGCCCATGGACAGCGTACAGACTAGGTATATCTAGATGTGCCAATTTAAATAAAGCACAGTAGTATATATTAGTAAAGGTTATTTCTACATACACTTAAGCAATTTTCTTGGTACGTTTGCATAATACTCGCAGAGAACATATTATGTTAAGCCTAAATGCGATGAACGTGCGAAAAAGGACCCAATTTATTAAACTTAATGAAAATTATTTTAATAAAATTTTTAATTATAGCAGTACAAAGAAATGTAAGTAAATCAGACTTAATCGCCGAAATGTATAACTAACCAACTGCATCAATTTTTATTAATTAATTTTATTTTGTTAAAATTTCTATAAGAGAATTTTTAAACTTGTATTTTTAATAATTGAGACTGAATATTGACGAAATGGAAGATATTTCATGTACTTGGAAAAGCTATATAACATAACCTAATAAAGACTAATATTGAAGAAAAAGTTTCATTATTCATTTCAAAAAAATCATTTGATTAATACCGGTTGAAGGTCTAATAAGCAAGCTAGAATAAAATGTTAAACGTACAAAAAATCTATATTTTTTTCGTTTCCTCCCTTTTCCATCGCATTACGTAAAGGGACATATGTCGGTAAGTTAATCACGAAAGTGGCAGTAAGACACTGGGGTAAGTCGAGTCAAGTGGCTTTGCGGGTCTTCCCCGGAAGTGAGGGCATTCGATGTTTGTACTTTTCTTATTAGCTTAACTCGCTTAGACATTTAACCTGTATCACTTGTGACCCGGTAGGTTTCTTTGGACTCATTTACAAGTAATCTGATTACGAACTAATTATACTACATTTTACGGATTTCTTTGTGTACGTATAAAGTATAGACCAGAACTGTCTTTGAGCCTATACAATAACTGCTGTCTTTCTTTAGTTGAGAAAGTTAGAAAATTTTAAAGTCATTAAGACGCATTTGTAACCTACATTGCGGTCATTCTTTGTTGTTATGAAGACAAAAATAACGTCACCCCTGCCATGTACATTTTATTATAAATAAAATATTACTTCTGTACCATGTAAGGGAAGCCACAGTTTTACGTCACCAATATCCGGACGAAGCAATAATGACGATTTTTGTATATCATGTAAATAGACTTATAAGTAAACAACTGAATGAGTATATTATGTATTACATTCAAAAGTGTTAAGGAGCTTCATGGTACGAATTAACATTTTAGTCTATAGTAAACATAAGTTTTTCACATTTAGTCTGTGCCAAGTTTGACATTTGACGTATCTCAAGTATAAATTTATACAGTAAATATTGCATATGCTTTTTTTTAATGATAGTTTTGATTCCAGTAACTAGATGGCGTTAAAAGCAATTTTAAATTACGTGGTATTATGAAGTCTTGAGCATTCGCAGCTTAGAAATGTGGCTAGACTCATGCTAAGCTTATCCGACTAATCTTAGACGTAGCTGGATAAGCCATAGTAGCTTGCTTTTGTTCGAGAGCTGTTACAATTTCCTTTAATTTGTTACTTACGCTGGTTTTAGTTATTTTATAAGTATATCCCTGCTAATGGTATTTTCGGAGACGGAAATTTATTGTAAGTTAGCGTTTTTTATTTCGATTATTTTCATTACTGTCTGGATATTTTTTTGACATTTAAGGCACACACAATTGTGTTTATATTTATATTGTGTTCATAGAAGTGTTTTGGTGTATTCGAAAATCTTTATGGTTGACTGTTGAACGGTCAATAAAAATGGCACGCGATTGACTGAGTCCTACCAGACTTTAGTAAGAGTAGGATTGTACCTAGGATCCCATACAAACTATTTACTCACCTAGCCAGTGCTTCCATGTTGTGCATTGGTTGTCCCTTTATGATGGACCCGTCAGGCCGCGGTACACCATGGTGGGGCATACCCGGTGACATCAGAGCATGTTGGTGCATGAAGCCCATAGGACCAAGGTGAGTGGGGGGTGCATTATACCCATTTGCGAGTAGTGGTGACTTCTCCATTCTGGCCATTTCTGTAAAAAAAAACAATACATCGTTACTTCTTTTGTTTTCTGTTAAGTATTTATTCTTGAGAATATACGATGTTTTTGACATAAATATACATTTAACAAACATTTTAATCTTGTGTTTCAGGATAATATGTCTAATAGACGGAAAAATAATTATTTCGCGATGGACCAATATTTAAAAAAATACACAGAAATTATGTCGTGCCGTATGATATGACGTATACCATACTGGTAAGCTAGCAACAGCGTTTGAAATAAATACCACCCATGGACCAAACTTCATACGCAAAAAGAATTGTAATAAAAGCAGGTTTGGAGTTCAGTGAACTAGTATAAAATTGTATAAACAGCAAATTAAATCACAAAAGGCTTAAACAATTTGTTCCTATAAACATTCCTGAATAATTCACGACATTCATAAATAGCGGCCCACTCAAAAGTAATCACGTACCTACTCAGGTAAAATCCAATTAATACCCAGTATTATCATTTAATTACTCGTTCCAATAATCGAATCGCCCGTAAAACGGTGTATCAACAATAATAAAATGAGCAATGAATTTCGAGACTATTGTTTTCTGTACCACAAACATCCCGTGTAAACATTGGGGGTAACGCAAATATTCTTAAAATGACCCCCTGTACCCCACAGGGTGTCTTTTGGACACAGTCACCCCGAGGTCACCAAGCAGGGTGTAGGAAACAATTAACATGGTGTCGAATTAAACACGAATTAACGTTTGGGTAAAGGAAAACCTTTTCCATTGAACAAAGGATTTTGGGATTGCTGAGTATTAAATATGTGTTCCGCTTTGTTTTCCAATTAGAAAGGTATTTCTGATAATATTTGAATTTCGAACGTCTAGTTTCGCTTTATTTTCGAATAAGAATGGTGTTTGAATTAAATATTTGAATTTCTAACGTTCATATAACTATTATTTGTATGGCTCTGTGTATTTAAGCTGCAGATAAGTTCATTCATACTTAGAGCTCCGCGATGCAGGCTTTGATAACATTAAGATAATATTGTCTTTTATTCACACAAGCAGTGGTAGTCTATTGGTTAAGCGTGGGATTCTTAAGCCTGAAATCATATGTTTGAACCTATGTGTATAATTAAATCTACGAATTTTTGAAAGCATACAAGTAGTTAGAAGGTGGTTAATAAGGTTCTTTATTGGGATTGCCAAATTTATGTATTTATTAATTTACCACTTTATTGAAAAAATCTGTTCAAAATATAATAATTTAGAAGATGAAAATGGGCGGCCTTATTGCTATTGAGTGATCGCTTCTTGGCAACTTTAAATTAAAAAAAATACGGTAAACGCAAGAACACATACATAAGATATACAATAAATTAATAACAATAAAAACATATTAGATAGTAGCCTATCAATTTTTAAATTTTGTCAGCGATTACTAATTATTGTACGCAATCATTAAAATTACAGTTGAAATAGCGTGGTAAGCTCGCAGGTTTTTACGAGCGTCAAGTTTCTGACCAAAACCTTTAAACCAAAATAGTAATAACAAAACTACGTAACTCAAACAAATACATTTTACGGCGTATGGTTGAGGAGATAACCACTCGGTGAACTAAGTAAATAGACCTGCCCAATTAATTCAGGGTACGTAATGTTTGTTTCTCTATAATCCGTTAAAACTTATTTCCATATTTAATATTTTATCTATTGCTCACTATTTTCCTAGTAAAATAATTCAGCTATTTTGTATTGCATTCATATCTTTGATATATTTTTACATATGTCATTCATATTAGACAACGAGCAGTATGACACATGTCGACTTTGGGTCTAAGACGATGAACACCGCATGAGCAAGTGTTAAATGCACATATCATACCTAGCTGTGACTTCAACAGTTGATTCGCCTTAAACCATTTGCTAGGGTCCTGACATGCCTCTCTCACATCTCATGGTATTTAAAAAAAGGACAGAGTTATCCCAGATCGTGAGGAAACCGCCTTGCTTGCCTTAGACCCAAATAGTCGATTTACTTGCCTAAAAGTTTTTCAAATGATCATGTAACAGAAATCTGATGCCCAAACCTTAAAAGGCTGTAGCGCCACTATTTTTTAATACAACAAATTGTATTGCGTCTAGAATCGGAGCCTATAGGCCCGGCACTCATTATCGGCATCGGCATGAAAAGCGATCCTTCGGCATTCCTACATGCAAGCGCACACTGTCGGAAACTATGTCTTGGCATGCTGCAACGTTCTTAGGGATGATGAGGCGTCCTTAAGCATGCCGCACCGTCCTAGCTATCCCCGAGTGTTGCCTCGGCACCGTGCGTACTGAAGGATCTCGAAGTATCCCGAAGCAGTCTCAAAGCTGCCGATGCAGCCTCAATCTTACCGAAGCGGTATTTTTGTTACTACGATTACACATCATGGAAATTTCAACTTTATTGCCATGAAGTTAGTGTACTTTTTATAACCTAAAATCCTGAGCCGTTTCGATGCTGATAATGAGGGACTTACTTTTACTAAGCTTAAAGAAGCCGTAATGTGTCGCATAAATAAATATAACTTTTATCGGCAACAAGTGATTCCCAGGGCTCAAAGTATAACCCAACAACCGCATCGGTCAACCGCACTTACTAATTAACTAAATACGTGTTAAATCTCATAATAACCTGCGGTTAGCAACCCTTACTCTTCATCTCTTACTTTCTTTCCGTTTTTTGTATCGCTATCCTTGTCTAATTGGGACCGTCCGGCATTCGTAGAAAATTAGGTCATAATTGTGATTTTATATTTGGCATCGAATGAAATATTTTTTTTAATAAATATTTAATACTTTTTTGTTCATTTCTTAGATTACTTTCAATTACAAAGATTTTATCCAGGATTGTAACTGAAATAAACGATTTCAGTTATTTACAAAAAATACTATTTCGTAATCCGAAACTTATATTAGATTGTAATCAGTTATTTATAAGGTAAAACTTAGCAATATTATACATTAGGAAAACACACAAAACCCCAAATATTTTATATAAAATTAACATTTCGCATTCTCCAAGTAATTTCTCCACCAAAATTTAACAAAAAGGCTAACGCCCCGGGCCACAAAATGCCCCTTGATATCATAACTATGATTAAACCCATCCACTGATCGGACATTTAAAGAAATAAAACGTCGATTAACTACCCCATTATTATATCGATTGGTCGAATATCGATTGTCCTCAACAATCGCACCAAATTACGGGCCATTATTTTGAACTAGATTCGATAGAATTCAACTTAATTATATCACTTATGTGTTTAAAAGAGGATGGATATGATCCGAAAATTAGACGATAAATGACCTCCTTTTGTTTATTATAAACTAGCTGACCTGGCAAACGTCGTCTTGCCAAACTACTACCTTTAACTCAGCGCCATCTGTTAGAATTGTATCAAATAATAAACAAATGTTAATGTTATCGTAATTTTAGTAAGGATGCCTATTTTTTTGAAAATGAAATATAGCCTATGTCACTCAGGAATGATGTAGCTTTCCAACAGTGAAAGAATTTTTCAAATCTGCCAAGTAGTTTCGGAGCCTATTCAATTCATACAAACAAACAAAAAATCAAACCTTTCCTCTTTATAATATTAGTATAGATAATATAGATATATATTTTTTTTATAGAACAGGGGGCAAACGAGCAGGAGGCTCACCTGATGTTGAGTGATACTCTCGATGCTAGAGGGCTCGCGAGTGCGTTGCCGGCCTTTTAAGAATTTGTACGCTCTTTTCTTGAAGGACCCTAAGTCGAATTGGTTCGGAAATACTTCAGTGGGCAGCTGAAATTATATTTTTTAGGAGGGAAGAAGCTCGGAACACATAGACTCTATGTGCCTGAACGCTGAGATAGTTGTAAAGTTTATCAACTTGGTGCTTAATAGAAGATGGATATGATCTGAAAATTAGACGAAAAATTAACCCCCTTTTGTTTGTTAAGCTGGAAATATTTTTAGGCTCGATCTGTAGAAACTGTGGTATCTACGAAATGAGGTGTCTGATACTTTATTACAATAATGCTTTAAGTAGAAAATTCTTAGTTAATTTTCTTCGGGACTGTCTGTAAGGAACTGGTCTAAATAGAAAAACCGATTTATTTTTACGTCCATTGTTTAACTGTTTTTTAAGTAAATAATCACGAACAAAATCCCTGCATATGTATCTTTGACTTATAGATCACATTTTCACATTCATGTACATATTTATTAAATGTTTATTTAAAGCCTATTTTAGATCCCACCTCGTTATTTATTATCTATAACTTATGGACCTAATGTCATAAATAGCACATTTATTATGACGTATAAAGTTTTAAGGCTTGTAAATCAAGAAAAATATATTCATAAAGCTAGGGAATAAAGGGTTATAAAATACAAAGTTGGAGGTAATTGCACTGATACAAGCTGCGCAAAAACTGGTTAGTCATAATTATAAGTAAACAAACAACGAAATACAAAGAGTCGCATTTAATCCATTAAAAATCTCTCGGAACAATAAACTACAGAGTAGACATAGATATCAGCACCGATGAACGCTATATCGTCAACGATTGTGATCCCAACCCTAATACTGGGAAAAATGCACCCAAATTGCATACTATTTATCTTCAAAATTCTCCTTGATTTTGAAGAGACTGAGAAGTAAGAAGACATTATAAAGGGCTTGTAGTTGAAAGTTGAGTACTAGATCGAGTGGTTGACTATTGTAATAGGTATATCTATATAATATTAAGATAATCACAGTATGTTTCATAATTGACACGATTGCCTTCCGTCCTTTTCATTTATCCATGAGCAAGATAATCTTTTTGATGTTTATTTTGGCGTGTAAGGGAAAAATTATAAAAGTTTTACGATGCTCGCGTAGCGTCACAAAATCCGACACCATTAAGTTAGGTATCGTCAACATTTTTGTTTTTTCTATTGTTACTGTAGTTTTTTCTACAAAAGTAGAATAATGCGAAAGATGTAATTTTTAAAAATATTTTGATCTTTTTACGCCAAAGAAGTATCACTTCTAACGCATGTACATAAGTACACACACACAGGGGCAAACAGGCAAACAGGCAAGAGGCTCACCTGCACCGCAGCGTGCACTTTCGATAGCAGAGAGCTCGAGGGCGCGAAAGCAGCTGGCTCCACATAGTGGTGGTGTGGAAATGTTTGGCACCAGAACGAGTGGCATTTTGACTATTGAAATATATACAATATCTATTAAGTATATTAAATCACAGTTTTAAACCGCCAAGCATATTCATTAATTCCACGAGCAAAATGTAGGTAATACAATATCAAAAAATTCGAATTTTAAAACAATAAACGGTGTAAATTTTAAAAATGGAATTGCAAATGAAACAAAAATCTTGAAAATGATACAAAACAAGGCGAATTAAATGAAAATTACAGTCAGCCGGCAATCGTAGCATTTACAATAAACACATAATTGTACGGTCAGATCACCAATGGCATATACGATTGGCTAAAATAACTGACTGTAATTTAGTGAATAAATCGCTCGTTGTCGCTCGCAAGCGCAGCGATTATAGTATAAATATTATATTTAACTGGGAACTGCTACTTTTCGCTATCGAGGGCACCCGTTACTGAATCAATTTCATATGCAAATTCGCTTAACTATTTGCAAACCTATTCCACTTAGATTCCTTCAAGAAAAGAGAGTACAAAACTAAAAAGCCGACAACGCACTCGCCATGGCATCACTTAAAATTGGGTGAGCTACCTGGCAATTCGCGGCCTATTTAAATAAAATGATTTCATACATTTCCTTATCCCGTAGAAAAGATTCTAACAAGACAATGTGATATCCAATCTCTTTGTCAAATAAGGGAATACGTTAACAAAAGATCAATCCATCAAACATCTACACAAATATATTTGCCGACAAAGCACTATTACTCTCGGCGACGGTCACGTGCGAACTACAATCAATAATACACAATCGTGAAAATGCGAGCGGTCAATAAAGTGAGTCAACAGTAAAGCTTGTACGACATTCCAAAGACAAAATATTCTATGGAGCTGTTTTATCTTGATTGCCATACGACTGCCAGAAAAGTGAAGTATATTTTTCTGTTTACAGTATTCGTATGGGACTTGTTTTTCAGTTTAGAATTGAATAGATTTGAATAAATTGTTGTACGCGTTGAATTTACTTTCTATAAACCACTTTAATGTTAGAACACCTCAAATTAAATTTGGAAGATTATTACAAAAAACCTTTTTAAAATTACATTTTAAATATAGAACACAATTCCAAATGGCACGAATGAGTTTTTTTGTGTTATTCTTAAATCAAAGAGAACCATCTTTATAACACGATTCAAATTTTAAATTTAGAACACAACTTTGTACAATTTCTTATTGAGTGTTGTTTTCCAAATCAAGAAGCAATTTATCCATATCTTCTAAACGGTACGCAGTCTCTGTATCTCAGCTATAAAGTCTTTCATTTGGCTCGGACGAGCCTTATGAACAATAAAACGTTGAGGGCTGGAGATTTCGTCTGTAATAAAATATTTGCCCTAGCACTCGCTAATCCATGTCCCTTACTTACGAAGGCAATTTGAGAAGTTATAGTCTCAAGAACGTTGCGATATATCTTTATTAAACTGTTCGTGTACTTTGGTAAACGCACCGGTCCGAACAATCATTGTGTAAACATAATAAAACAAACGAACGGAAATTATCAACTATTAAAAATACGTTTCATGGAAAATCACTAAATAATTTATTGTGATCTTTTTATAATGCGTCTGCGCAATTATGCTTCTACGTTTATTATGATTAATGTATATTGTCAACTATTGATGATTTCCTATAGATCCTAGCGATCTCTATATTACGACGAAACGATGCGGATCCAGTCTATTTTTACTAACCTCAGTCTAATTACGTATTAAAGTATTAATTTGTCTCTTTCTGACTTAGTATGTCAACCCAGTGATAGAAAAGGACAAATAAGCATAAGAAATAAAATATCGTACCCAGAATTAATTGTAAGACCCAACTGTTCACATAGGGATTTATTATTATTAAGGACGTACTGTTTTGTCTCTTTCATTCAAATAATGTTTAACTGTGACGATAAGGGACAGGTGAGTTACATGTTACTTACAAGTTTTATGAAGAATCATTCATACAAAAAGTTCATCAAAGATAAAATCCTCAGAAGATTGACAGCAAAACGTTTATCTAAACACGATGTTAGCCAATGTTAAATGAGTTTAGCAGGACTATTCCGACCAAATAAAACTCCCTCAATGTGCGAAAGAGGGTCAGGCTTAATTACTCGTAAATTGACCGGGATACAGTTTTATCCCTGATAAATATAAATGTGTGGATTAGTATGTGTCATGCTCGTTATTATACGTATTTAATTAAAGACGTTAAACGCCGGAGGTTTAATGATGTTCCGAGAATTATGTTTTGTGATATTATTACTTGATTTTTAAAATTAAATTTTCATATCAGTTTTAAATAATTATTTGTAGCGCATTTGTTTCGGACACAAAAAGATATAGAAACTTTTTACGATAACTGCATAACACTGTCTGAGAAACAGTCTATATGTAAAGATCACTAAACAGCTTTGTTAAAAGTTTATTTTTGTGTCAGTGTTGTCCAGGCTTAAGCGATATTCATCCCTGAGGTCGTAGGTTTGATCCCCCATGTACTAATGAACTTTCTTTCTATGTGCGTATTTAACATTTGCTCTAAGGGTGAAGGAAAACATCGTGAGGATACCAAAAAGTCGACGGCGACTGTCAGGCACGGGAGGCTGATACCTACTTACCTATTAGATTTATATATATATATATATGATCCTGAAGCAGCGCCACTGATGACGTAAATTTACAACAGATTATTTCAGTTAAAACTGTTTAATATGTTTTTATGGGGGCTTAACATTCCACGAAGTACATTAAATATTACAATTACACATGTATCACTTGTTAAGAAGTCATGCGTAAATTTTCACAAAGGAATCGATGCCATTGTTGCATATCAAAGATACAGTAATATTGAACCATATTTTTATTAATATCTTTGCACAAAAGAGAGATTATCTGTCGGGAGTTTTTACCGGCAGCTGCGGCTATTCAATATTTCAATGTTGCTTTTTGATGATGCCTCTTATTTGATTTGGCCACAGTAGTTATCTTTCGAATTTCAAATATGCAAAACAACTTTCGTAATAGATAATACTTAAACATAGTAAGAGGATTTTCTTGCATCGATGCTGTAACGTAAAGACTATACCTAATTTATTCAAAAAATAATGTCTATATTCTAAAGACAAATTTAGACAGTCAACCTTAAAGTTTTGAATTTAGATTATGTAAAATAACTGACTCTCGTATCATATTGAAAGATAATATAGAGTATTTTCTTGCATCTACTCTATGCTCTTGCACCAAAGACTATAATTAATTCCAGTTAAAGAGGTCTATATTCTAAAGACAAATTTATAGTCTATCTAAAACTTTTGAATTAAGAATATATAAGTAATTCAGCCGCGGATAGGAAAAGTTTAAAATATGCTAGGTTAGTTTGTTCTTATTATAAAAAGTGACGTAACGTTAATTTGACGATTAACTTAATTAATTCAATAATTCAATTTTATAGAGCAATTACGGTTCGAGTTGTAGACGTGTTTTTGTAAATTCTAAAGGCAACTGTGTAATTGCAGTTAGCGTGAACTTATCGCACAATTATACACATTATACATGTATTATGTAGAGGTAATAATTCCGTGTCATTACTTGTTGAAGCCAACTGCACTGGAGCAAAGAAATGCATTATTAACTGGTAACTATCCATTTGTTTTATAAAATATACTTACGTAGTTATAATGATTGATGATATAAATAAATTATAACTAAAACTCATTATGTTATAAAATTGTCCTCTATATGTTAATACCAAGCGGGATACATGTTGTTATTGACTAATACACGTATGTAGCACAATTGTCAGCCAGTACAAAACAATTATTTTCAATGGAAATCAAACTCAAGACATTCAGGTGTTACGTAATATGCACTGGCACATAACCGTGATAAATACATTTTAAATTTAGTTTTCATAAGAAATACAATCGTATATTATCTATCATTTATTATTATGTTTAAAATTCTTCATTAATAATAAATACCAAGTGAATTGTGAATGCACAACGCAAAGTTGTCGAATAAATATCGTTAGGATCTAAGCTTACATTAGGAGAAGAAAGGTAATAGCATTAGCCCGTGAACTGAGATCGCTATCTTCACACTTGAACATGCGCAACAGAGTCTCGTTAGTCCTACTTTATGGTCAAGACAAGTAGTACTGGCTGAAAGTATTCGAATGGCAGAAATGCGAAATGTTCGAAGTTCAAATGAGTACTTAACGAATACAATTCGAGTTATTTCTATAATCTATCGACTCTGTGGTATGGTGCCACATTTCAAATTTCGAACTGAGAGTGTGTTAAAAAGTCAAAGTGTATTAAAAAATTACTCAAAATTAAATCAATTATTAACCATAATATTTTAACAGATAAGAAAATAGAAGCAGTTTCGTGGCATTAATTACTTTTAATAATTTGAATTAAGAACTGGATCGTTTTATTAAACGCGGCTTGTAAGGTACTAAAAATATTTTACCTTGTTTAAAAATTACAAACAATTACATACCAAAAATGTCGAGGGTGTTGGCATTCAAATGCGCCGGTATTGCTAATTAAAAGAAATTCCTCTGTTATGCTTGAACATCGCAAAAAATAAAATGAATGTCTCGACCCTGAAGTGCAAAGGTGTGAGTAATATGTTAAGGCAAAGCAATTTTATTATAATTCTTACACTAGACATGATAATCATTATATAAGGGAAATGGCTTTAAATTGCCCTCTTCTGAAATAAGTAGCTCCACCATATTTTCATTTAAAAAATTGCACCGTTTCGTATTACTGTCTCTTTTCCTCGCGCTGAAAAACCATCTGACAGATAGAGACAAAAGAGTACTTTTGTTAAGAGTGCATAATATTTGTAATTAATGTGTGGTTTTTTACTCTTGTCTAGTACGTATCGATACTATTCTAAACGTTAAAAAATCGTTGTCTCCACAAATGATTTGGATCTGTGGTTTTTAGTTTAAGAGCTAACATATCTACACATTTGTGACGTCATCTGCTGTCAGTACATTAAAATAATAGTTACATTACTGCCTTGATTGACATTTAAGATTACCTTAATGCAATGGTTTGCTTGTATACAATGTAACAATAATGTTATGCATCCATAATGAATCTTTAAGTCAGTCAGTATGAGAGATATTTTTTTTAGATACGACGATATTTTATAGTGCTGACACTACTGCTTTTATAATATTATTCATCGTTTCAAACAGATATATTTAAGTTTAAGTATATTTGCGACGCTAATAAGGCCTGAATAAATTAAAATGCAATCGTTGTGTATGGTGCCTCAGTATTGGCCAAGTGGCTTCAGCGTACCACTTGTATTCCTGAGGTCTTAGTTTCCATCCCCGTGACCAGTAAACTTTATTTCTAAATGTTAAATATATTCTTGGAGGAAAACAACGTGAATAAACCAGCTCGCTTCAGACCCGAACTGCACAGGGTGTGTCAGACACAGAAGGGTGATTTACAAGAGATCATGAAACAGATACAGAAATCTGAGACCCAGACCTAATATGGTTGTAAATAAATAAGAAAAGATATCTCGACAAAATTAACAAAGACAAAATGACATATAGAGAACGAACGTCAAACTCCGTTTAAACAATATTTCATAAGTGATGCAAGCAATTGTCCATCAGCTCCTAGACTATACGTCGTTCCAAATCACTTGGGCGTTTAATTATTGTTGCCACCACGCTCATTGTTGCCGTTTCCTCATATGGTATTTAGTAATTTGTTTGATTACCAGCAATTGCTTGATGTTTAAATCATTGTATGCTGACTTCAATATGTATTATTTTGTTCACGAATAAAAACTATTTCGATACAATGACTACCCTCACGAACACGGATGTCTTGTTTAATTATATCTTAGGTTATGGAAAATTTTCAATATACATAGTAGATAGACTGTCAAGTAACAATATTTTTATCTGCAAAGTAATTTTATTGTTGACGACTATTTTTCTAAAATGAGGGTATGTCTTTTTTACATGTTATGTTGGGTATGTTTTATCCTGTTAATTACATAATATACTATTTTCAGTTTTATTAAACACACAATATGAATAATAAAAATTATTTTAGGAAATATTAATTAACATAAATTTCTCATGTATTTTTTTGAAATATGAATTTTATTTGTTACTACCTTCGTATTTATACTTTTAATTAGGATTTTTTTATCAACAATGTAGGTTTCTGGACTAAAAATGTAATGTGTTACATAAAATCATTTTGCGTTATAAACACTTCTTAAATCCTATCCTACCCAACCTGATTTTTGAAATTCATGTATTTTCTTATTCTTTTGTTTTACATTTTACTAGAATTACCTGCAAGGGATCACTTGTTAGCAATAATACTTTGTTACTTGTTATTTGCTTTATACTAAGTTTTAAGAAATTAAACGTAATTCCCTTCACATTTTTTTTCAATTCATTGTCTCCAGTTAAACCACGCTAAAACGAATTGTCAAGTTATTGTGAGAAATCACGTCGTCTCAAAACGGCGTGAATCCATAAATTGACTGATCCATCACCCCTAACAAACAGGCAAATCCTTACATCAGTAGCAGAATTCAATAACCCCTGTTAATGTTATAATGCGTACATTATCCCCCGTTGTGTAACGGAAAATAATGTACCAGCCTGTAATTATAATCAACACGTCATTTCCATTGATTCGTCTGCAAGACATCAATGCTATATGTAATTGTGATATATAAATATGTGTACATTAGACTGATTTTCAATATCTAAATATAGTATTAGACTTTTCTTTAAATAATTTTTTTCAATCAATCAAAATCATAGCAATGTTTAATTTTGATAAAAACTATAATAAAGTTTTGAAAGTCGATGTAGCGAAACAGTGAAAAAAAGAGAATTATACGCTGTATAAATAATTTTATAATTGAATTAAATTGATCTCTTATAAAATTTGTTTGCACATCTATAATAATGATAATTATATTTATGGAGTATAATAAATTATATGCTAATATAAGAATCTTTTCTCCAACTTTGATCTAATACACACAAGCGCAAATTAAAGGTTTAAGTTGCCGCCTGGAAAATAGTACCGGTGTCCCTAGAGCTGGTGTTTCCTCGCTTAAACCATACGTAATAAAGCGGGGAAATACTGCCAGCCAAATTTAAATTTATTTTAATTTCCCTTCACATAGAACTACCGTTTTATTGAGAAATAATCTGCCTGTAGGCGATTCCCGACTAAATTATTAAGTGAGTTAAGTATTGTTTTTTTTTTAATAAATTTACTTTAGCTCAGAATTGGATGAATCCTTTTTAACGTTTCCACGCGGACCTAAGACAAAAACACAGTTGTTAATTATTTTATTTGTCTTTTCTATTATAATTTATTATTATTATAAAATAATTAAAGTATTTAGTATGACGTAGTAATCTAAATCAAATGTCAACGAATCCGCGGAAATGTGTTCCTAAAGCTCTCATTAACATTTATTCGATCTTTTCGAAACGGAATGAACAATTTTGATTTAACATCTACAGATAACCCTTTCAACGCACGTGGGCTAACGCGTCCCTTTCATATTCCTATTCCGCTCCAACTTCGAAGGATTATATTCTCCGATGTTTTCCTATCCTATTATTTCACGGGGTGAAAATGGGCCACCCACACACTCACCGCCTACGCGTGTGTGTTGTGCCTACAGGGATTTTCTTGGCGTGTTTGTTCCATGTGTTTCATCAACTGTGAACCACTGTCAACGACTCGTCAAAATAATATTGGCTTAACGTCAGCTCCGTAAAGTAGGAATTTGAATCGAGCACGAATTTAATTATAAATTAATATTATAGGCTACGTTATTGTTTTTGTAATTGGATTCATACGAAATTTCTTATATGTTGTTTTATGTCAGTGAAAATATTTGATATATTGTAATAGAAAAAAAGTGAAACTTCTTTAGGCGCATAAGGGTAAAATTCTTACTGATCGTCACGAAGATGTGCAGCGTTTTGTCGAACAAAAGAGAGAGAGGGATTGAGACCGTTTGAGAGAAAGGGAGATTAAGAAAAAATACACGCTATTGGTTGATGAATTCGTTTATAGTTACTTATTAGAACTTAAGATGCAAATTTTCGTCGCGTAACATCTTGTGCAGTAAACGCAGATTTTTATTAATTTATATTCTAATTAGCACGTATACAGTGTGAAAACAGTGGTTCTGATACATGATCATCTATTGGGGCTTTTTACCCTAATAATATTTAATTTACAAAAAAGTTTCACCTCTGACATGTGTTATTTTGATAGAATTTGTTTCATTTAAAATCCATCAAACCATCGAATATCATATGGTTGTAAAGAAATGAGACTCTTACGAGCCTGCCAACCCTGCTTAAACAAAACCTGTACAAAATTACATTCACACTTGAAATGCATGGAACAGGGAAAAATCATTTTTTCACTTGCGAGAGTGTTTCGAATTGCAAATTTTAGGGAAAAAAAAAGCGATACTCAAAGTCAAATGCGGCAGAGCGTGATAAGCAAGTGCCGCTTATGCAAGATCACGAATGTAATTGCTCCCTTGTCTGGCACGACACTTCACTAGAGGGAGAGGGCACAATTGTAACCCATAGGAGAAAACGGGACATAAACAAATGATAAACAAAGCATGAGCGACAAAAATGATTGATTGCCAGCCGTCTTGCACTGAGCTCTATTTAATCACTTTATTCCCTTTTCTGCGTTTGGGATAATTTTGTATTTGTGTAATTTGTATACGGGGTTTCGGCCTACGATGATCCAAAGCCTATCGGGGCGTGTTGAAATACGATGTTATCTTGTTATACGACAGGCTTCATTTAAGTAATAAAAATGCGTTTGTTAATGACAGGTCCATAGGAAGAATTAATGTCAATTAAATTAAAGTGACAGGTCCATAGATGAGTTGGGAGGAATTCATGTAAATTAAAGCAAACATTAAACTATGAGAGGTGGCTTCTATAACATAAGAAAAAAACATAAGAACAGATATTTATTATAAGAACAGATACAGATTAAGTCCTACCTCGGGTTTTTTTACACAGATAATAACGAAACAATTTTTGTTTCGAAAACTGTGTAAGCTGTGACATTCGTTAACTTGCGATTGGGTCCTGAGCCATGTGTATATTAAAAAAAATCCTATTTTCCAAATTTAAAAAAATTCAATAAAAACATTTGTATGTTTTATCGACTTACCACTCATGTGACCATTTTCATAAGGCGAATAGTCTCCATTCTCTAGACGATGCTTCTTGAATGGGTGTCCTGGGAAGGGCGAAGCGGCCAGCGAAAGACCAACTCCGGAGGCTCGTTTCGGTGGTCGACCCGGTCTGGAGCTGCGGACATAGTAGCACGTTACTGCCGTTTAAGACGGTACACTTTTCATACATACTAACATACACATGCAAAACAATTAAGATTTGTATAGCTTATTTAAGTTGTTTAAAAATTGATTTGTTATAAATGCCACTAAATCCGTATTCTCAAACACATCCAACTCAAAATAATCTTGAATCGGCCATGTTTAACATGTTTGTGCTATAGACATGATCGTGACTTGAGATACGTTTAAGAATACGAGCTAAAAAGCTTAAACAATAAATAATCGCAAAAGCTACAGTCCAATAAAATTATCATTTAAAACAAAACGTTAATTAATAACATAAATTGCATTTTACAGTATCTCAAACATTTCTTAACGGACTTATCTAATAAATCAAGTTCTCGCGAGGGTAGCATCAGATTTATTTTTATTTATTTCACTCCCCTAAGATTTAATGCATCTTCCGTTTCCACAATTTCACGCTTATTGTTTTCCCATCCGTGATTTATGGACATGTAATAGTCTATGGTCAACGCAATATATGACCACCTAAATCTTTGCGCTTAAGCCTATTGTGCCTAACATCGCTCCTATGTGACAATTAACTACGTACACATAGGTTTATCTTTGCAAGTGAGACTCTATTACATGTTTTTAAATTCCGAAGTTAATACACGTCGCGCAAAGCATTTTGAATTTGGAACGATTTTTATTTTTGTTAACGTATTGATAACGTTCACATACATAAATTACAGAGTAAATGATGCAACAAAAATAAATTTATAGATTTATTTACTATTCATTAAACAATATAGTCTATGCCATCATGCCATATCCATTATTAAAATATCTTATAAAACAAAATTTCTTCGAAATTCAAATACGATAAAGCAGCTACATGATCAATTACATTGGTATCCCGTAATGACATATCGAAGTTAACGCGTGTACAGAGGAACAAGTTTGGCAATTATCGAGGGAGCGATGCTGTTATCATAGTATCGGCTTACGCAGAAACTGACTCTCGGCTATTTATTTTTATGTCAGCAACCGTCATTATGAGACACTCCATTAGCTTGGATTGCGGTGCGACTCGTTTTCGGTTACGCTTAGGGCGTGTCTGCTTTTGACGATTCTTTTTCCGTTGCAAGTGATAAGGGGCTTATCAGAAATGTTATATTGGTAATAGTGGACAATAGCTTACAAGGTTGCTTAGTTTTATAGTTAACATCACTGACCTCAATTGAAGTTGTGATATGTATTTAAATTTCGTTAGTTTAAATAATTTTGTTGGAAATTTTGGATACCTTATAAGTGCGTGTAGTTGTCGTCTTTCTAATAAATAACATTATAGTAATATTTGTATGAAAAATAACTGCGAATTCTACTCATATTAACTCTAAAACAGCTGTCCCCTACAAACTATGCAATTGGAAAGTTTTTCTTATCACAACAGCTCCTGCACTCTCTCACTTTTGATTAATTTAATAAATGCATGTATTACATTACATTTCTATGTAATTCTCTCAATATCCATAGAGCTAATGTCGCTACCATAAACTCAACCGCTACCGGAAGTTACACGGGCACAGATTAGCGTATTCATACAAAAGATTTTATTTACTTGCGCCGTCATGGAACAATGCCACATCAGTACCATAATAAACAGAGGAAAAAAAAACAAAACAGAAAGTGTCAACGATAACGCGTGCCTCCCGACATCGCCTGTCGCCACTTAGCCGTAATCGGAACACCGAAGCTCATTCAGATAAATTGCCATTAAAAAGTCGATTTATTACTGAACGATTTCAAACGATTTATTCGCATACTATCGAAATTTAACACGCAAACCTTCCATTATGTTTCTGTAAGCCATTTACTTAAAGACAATGTGGAATTATTGATAAGATGCGTCCCACTTCGAAGGTGCTTTTAAAATATGAGTATTTACTATTTATTTTTACTATTTTATATGGTAATTATTTTTAAATATTAATAATACTGAATCAAATATATTTATAAAAAAAACTAGCGGTTTATTTAACAGAATTAACTACATAATTTAATAAACACCGGAGTCTCTTCAGTAGTTCATATCTGAGCGAAGTGGTAAGAAAACATCTGAAGTGGACCGAAGTTTTTACCGGTTTTCATACAACGCCTCTCTTAAATAATACTAAATTGATATATTTATTCCATGAAACATTTTTTCAAAGACACAATAAATCGCACCCAAAATAGTATTGGCATATCAAACCCAACCCTAGTGAAATAGACACCGCCGATAGTTTTGCTTTTTGTTATATTTGCTAAGCAATATTCATCATTCATGTCACAGATCGAATCGCAAAAGATTTCGGATATTTCCCCACAGAATATACTACCCAGCGGTAAAGCCAAGTCAAGCGTTTCCATAATTAAACACATGCTTGTAAAAGTCCAAACACGAGGTGTTGACAGCCTATCTACCTAATAGTCATAATATGTTTATAAATTTTTTGTTCCCGTTTCATGTAATTATTTACGGTGCACTACCGTCTGGGAATGTTTACGCATTAAATTAGACTTTAAATCAGTTAGTGAAGTACATCCTGTCTATGGACACGATGTTAATAAAGCTGAAAGATGAGACAAATATTAAGGTGTTCTATTTTCAAATTCATTTACGATTGTTTACTGTATCGATTTTAATGATAGCTTTCATTATCGCGACTGTATTTTTAATAACATGGCGACAGGAAACCGGTGAGAAGGATTTAAATATGAATTTCGGTGAAGTAGGAAGCACGTCAAACAATGGAGCTCTGTCTTAAAAATGGCTCAGGATTCGGTAGACAAGGTAAAACAAACGCACCTAATCTTATCTATGGTAAACTCAAACGCAGTAGCAGTTTGTCTTGGGTTCACTACAAACATGATAAATGAATTCGGTTATAAAAAGCGTTGTTCTATTTTCAAAACGAGTTCCGGTTCAAGCGGGTTTCATTCCTCGATTAATACAATACCTACTTAGAGAAGTACCTGAGGAAGAAAGAGAGATACGTTAATTCAGTTTGAACATTTAGAACACAGAATCATTAAAAACAATGTTCTAATAAAGCGAAACAAAAATTTAATTGAAGCCAAAAATTAGAGGGCACATCGGACATAATAATAAAATGAGAAAGCAAAGCCGCGTAAGCATGTCGTAAAAATAAAAATTAAATAAAAAATTCTTTGGGGTGGAAAAGTTTTGTGACCGTAATTTGGCTTTACAATTATATCTTGTTCTGATGGAGCAAGATGTTCTCCTAATGTTACCTGTCCCTGGGGTAACTCAGAATATTTTCAGTGCTGTGCAGCCCTATACGTTTCGTTTTACGCAAATCAATTATGAATATGCATCACTGTTAATCCTATTTCGACGAGGAATTGTAAATGGGTGATGTAAGGATTCTATATCAATACTGAATCCTTATAACGAAACTTTCGTCTGCATTCAACTTAAAGAAAATCATTATCCAAAACCGATTAACATGATGCATATATAATTATATTTATCGTTTTTACTAATAAGTTCTCAGTTCGAAAAATATCTTTCTATAAAGCATATCATTTTTTGAACGAACGCAAGACGTGGTACTAAAATATCCTACTGTACATATCTCTTTTTTTATGGAACCTTACTGTTGGCCTTTACAGCTATCGGACTGTTTTGGCGAGCGTAGCTCAGCCGGCTCGTTTCAATAGGCTTTTTTCCATCCATTGTATTCATCGGTAGCAACATTTCAATTTATTCGAAGCACTTTACAAAACTAATTATATTTGATATTAAACTCATTTGATTCGAGACAGTTAATACAGACATTTTGAGATCAGCTTATTACATCTACGTATTACAACCGTTTTTTATCATCGATTGTATCGAGAGTCTTTTACTATATAAGATGAAATGGGCGATAATTATTTTTTAACATTTTTATTACTGCTGGCACGAACGCGAACACGCCACTTGATAATTGAAATGTCCAAATATTGGATTTATGTGGCCTCTATGGTGACTACATTTTTATTGCTTCTACCCATAGAGAAATATTTTTAACAAACTTTGCGCATCGACAACATACGATATTTTCTATTTGACGTACACATAAATAATTTACGTTAAGCTTTAGGTGTTTTATATATAGTATTCTAGTTTTTGTTTCATGTAAGAAGAAAGGGCAAACGGGCAAGAAGATAAGGATACTCTGACTGACGTGGGTTCGCGAGGGCGTTGCCGGCCTTTTAAGAATTGGTACGCTCTTTAATTGAAATACACTAAGTCGAATAGGTCCGAAAATACTTCAGTGGGCAGCCTGGTTGTATAAAAATATATAAATTCGAATTCTTTTGTAAAAACATTGCCTAAATCGTAAAAATATTTTAAAACTACATAGAAATGTAACAAGCATAACCTCTTAATATAATATTACAAGGGAGCCCTTTCTGCGAATGGTGGGGCAAAATAATCAGCCCCCAAGGGACAAGCTCTTGTAATTAGCGGCTGTTCATTTCTTAATTTCAATATTTAATTACAAAGGAAACTCGACTAAAAGACGTCACCGTCAGAAAGAGTGGATTTTACGTTTGGTTGTTTCGATACTTCATTGTTTTGTATCAAAGGTTTGATATCAAAGAGTTATAAATTACATTTTGGCTTCTAAAGTCTTTTACGTACTTAATATTTTGATATGTAGCTAACATTGCTTTTGGATATACGAGAAACATTTTGTTTTACTTAACTAAAATTTATTGCATTTATTTAATTTACAGAATAATACAATTTTAATAATAGGTACTGAACACCACTGGTGTTTGTAGTATTGTAATTATATTGTTTTTATGTTGGTTAACGTTAAACAAATCTAAGCTGTAAAAATAATCATAATATACATTATACAATAGGATATATGAAACAGGTTAGACATCACTGGAGACCGAAGAGCTGACAGCTTCCTCGGACAAAGAATTAGGTTAGCTATTCAAAGGCGGAACGCTACCAGTATCTTCGGAACCTTGCCTAAAGGGACTCTTTTTAATAATATATTTAAATTATTACATTCTAAGGTTAGTTATTACATTAGAATTGAATTTATCTTATTGTAAATGTAAATTATTTAATATGTATTTTATGTATTTTTTTAATTTTAACTAAATGTGTGTTTATTATACAATAAATATCGTTGACAACATTGAAATTATCAAAAAAAACAATTGCCAATCCATTCAAAAAGCGTAATTTTTTATTGAATTTTATATTAATGGATTGCCTGAAACTAAAATATGACAAAACAATATTAGACTTATTCAATTTACGTTGAAATGTAGGGAAAATTACTTGTTGTTTTTATTACTTTTAACAGAATTTGTGTTTAAATTTCTATTAGCGTGATATCAATGTAACATTATCTGCTCTGCGAAAGAGCCATCGTACAATTTTCCTTTGTCGTTATCCCATTGTTGTCGGTAATAGGGTCTGACATATTATTTTTATCTGGGTTTTAAAATTCTACGATTTCTAAACAAATACTAGGTAATACATACATGTCTTTGTACTACGACTGCGCACATCACAAAGTTTACGATGTCAAAAATATTATATTAATTAATAACATAGACTATTCTTCAAACAATCGTCCATATTAACTTAAGATTATAATATTTAAAAAAAAGACGGCAACGCAATTGCAAGCCTTCTGGGAATATAACTACCGGTAAGCCCTTGTGCTTCGATACATAAAAACAATCTAATACAAGTATTAATACGAGGCACGATTATAATATTATTTCTACCTTTTGTTGTAGTAATTCAATATATTTTTGAAGCCGTGTACAACTGTTATTAATACGACATTTGCACATTTAAAATTGTATCGGGAAAAAATATTAATTTCTCTTTGTGACGTTTCATTTTCCACTTTTCGTTTGCGTTTGGCACGTTTTGTTCACTTTGACGACCATGGTTCGGACGTCGCCATTGTAAATCGACGCACTGTTTTGTTAAATGAAATTGTACAATTTCTGGACGACTGACCGTTACGCCCCTATGCGCCCTTAATTTCGAATTGAAAAGAAATTACTTTCCAACAGTATTGGGGATTTTATGTTAGTCTAAAAAAGCCAGATATAGATTGGTTATTGAAGTAGATTTGAATTAAAGTATTTTAAAATCGGGATGATATATTTAGCATATTATACGGCAAAACTAACATTGTATCAGCTTAAAAACTCAGATCACATGAGATATTATGATTATCATAGCCAAGATTAATAGTAGTTTTAATGTCTTTACTATTCTATATAAGTTGTAAGCTGAAGTTTTAATTATAAATACATAAATAATTATTCAAGATTCCATTTGTTCCAATTTTATAGTACAGACAAACGGGCAGGAGGCATACGTCATGTTAAGTGATATCGCCGTCTATGCACACTCAATGCTCAAGAGTGCGTTGCCGGCCTTTTATGCTTTGGTACGCTCTTTTCTTCAAGAACCGTATTTAAAAAAAAACACTATGGCTAGCTGGTTTCACATAGTAATGGTGCTTTTAAAAACGCTCAATTATTAAATTCAATCATCGATACGGTCAATGCATAAATAACCCATCCTCCCAAGAGTTTGTTACTAATTAGAAAAATAGAATAAATAACCGTTCCTACATATGACAATAGGTCAAAGCGAAAACTAATCATTCCGCAAATTGGTGTAAAAATTGCAGATGGCGCCACCAAGCTTCGCCGCCTCCAAACCAACAATTGTATATTTGTTACGGTATTTGGGGTTTGCTACCGTTTTGAAGCCTTTTTGGAATTTAAAAATTACCTGCCATAGACGATTTCAAAATTAATTCTAATACCGCTGAGTCACAACACAAAAAAGTCTTGTTTTTCAACACCAACCATTAACACGTGAAACTTAAATTGTAAATTTAAAAGGTTATTTGTATATTCAAAATAGTTATTCACATATGGCTAATACTTCATCGGTTTCATTCAAAATAAAATATTTTAGTTTAAACTTCTAACCACTTAATGAACATAAATAATAAACAATACATCAGAAAGAAATTTGTTGTAAGCAGTTTAAAAACAAATGAAAACTGTTATTTAAAAAAAATACCTCAGTTATAGAACAGCTTGGAACCCTATATTGTATGTATTTTTTATATTTTATTTTCATAAATAGGCTTCCCAAGTATATATATATATATATATTTATTATGCATAAATGTTAGTTTTTAATATGTTCTCAAACTACGAATATCCTATATATAGTTATTTATAACTGTATTGTTATAAGTAAACCAAAAATTGGTTCGCAAATCGAATGTGATTGTTATCGAATTACTTAGTACTATACACATTTATTTATAATACGTAAAAAGGCTTGTACGTAAATAAGCATTTGTTGCCGTTTTAGACTCCTAGTACTGAATATTTCTGTAGGTATATATTTGCTATAATAATGTTGTATTTAGTACACGAATAAATGCAAAATAAAATCTCAAAGAAAAAAATATTATTGAATTCAAAACCTATATAGTCACCAATAAAAATAGAATATTGTAGAATATCAAATCTAAAGAATCTTAAAGTAAACAGCCATTATTCATAAATCAAACACGTAATAGTTACAATCTGACACGACGTAATGAAAAATCTTTTGTTTGATCAGACTCAAACATCTGGATGTTGAACAGAAGTTCATAATAAAATATCTAGAAAAAACACGCTAAGTCCTTTTGTATCGAGTATATTTGTGTTATAGGACGATCGAATAGTTTTGATATTTTAATTTTTTTTTGTAAGCGTGTAGCTTTACAGGAACCTCGAAGGTTTTGGCAAATATCAATAAGTACTAACACTTATTGATAATTTTATTGAAAACTTATTTCAGGTTTTTTCGTCTCACACTTGTGAATTCTGTGATGACGTCATACGTCATGAAACACGCTAGCGAAGTTATTCCGACCACTTAGGATAAACAACTTCTCGCCAATTTCGGGCCGGGCAGATTGGAGTTTTCGGTTCACCATGCTTCCTAGACAAATCTGAAGTGAATCTGATATTCCGTTAATCCTATTAATTCTCGTTCTCGTGATACCCACAAAGCCTCTCGAAAACTGCTTACCAATATTTTTGTTACATTCTACCTACACACCGACATGTTTATTTAGAGGAGGAACATGCGCAGGAGTGCCTGAGTGAGAGTGAGTTGCCGGCCTTTTAAGAATTGTACGCTCTTTTCTTCAAGTGGAATTGGTTCGGAAATAATTATTCAGTACAAGTACAAATCTGGCGTAAAACTACTCCAGGTTAAAAAGCTACGTCAAGTATTAAGACTTTAAAGTGTAAAGTATCAAAACCGTGTAATCAACAACTGCATCCGAAATGTACTTCGGTAACAAAGATTTGTTTTGATAATACATCATAAAACTATTAAATATTAGATCGTTGAGTGAAACTATCCGGACTTATATCCGTCCAAGGGATAGACGATGAGCGGATACGTCTCTGTATACATAAAACTCCATTTAAACAATAAACAAAGCATCTATTAATATATAAAACGTTTTTTGTTATATCAAAATTACTCTAAACTAACATCATGGCTCTTGGGCGAGTTGAAACCTCTGTAGCGTGTAACTTGTACCGTTATCATCGTTTCATAATCGATTTGTTATTTCAGTGTTCTAGCTTTGTTTTGTTTTGTTAAAACATGTGGGAATCAATTGTTCTACATCCACATCCGGGTATGATCACCTATTTCTTTAAATTTAAACAAACTCTATGGTTAATATTTAATATATAAAAATTCTTTAATTTCAAGTTCTCTTGTTTACATGCCTCGTGTTAGAGGCCTCGCCTAGAGTTTCAAAGGTAGTTTTTTTTTTCATTAAACCAATAAGATCAAAATTGTAAAAACATAAAAAAATGTTAAAGAGAGCACTGTGGGTCTAGTGGCTTCAGCGTGCGATTCTCATACCTGAGGTCGTAGTTTCGATCCCCGGCTGTGCCCCAATGGACTTTCTTTCTATGTGCGCATTTAACATTTGCTCGAACGGTGAAGAAAAAGTCGACACTGGAGGCTGATCACCTACTTACCTCTTAGCTTTAAAAATGGTCATGAAACAGATTCAAAAATTTAAGGCCAAGACCTAAAGAGGTTGTAGCGCCACTGACTTATTTTTGTAACTAAAAATTGTTTTATTATTTGAATAAATATCAAAATGTTGGTTGTAAAAAATCTTCTAAATTTGAATAACTTTTTCAATGACAAAGGTTACTTCATAAAATTGTATTAGATTAGTCTACGGGATATTTTAAGTAATTAAATACACCATTATCTCGAACGTCACGCCATCAACTTCCGTTCCCAGCATCAGAGCACCTTATCTTCAGCAAATATAACAAATTAAACGACTTTTTACGTAAATAAACCTGACAATGTTCGGACATGGAATGTTTAGGAAAACAAAATCTCTGTTAATAATATGTTAATAAATAGTATCTGCGATTTTGTCTTATCTTAATTGAAAATAAAATCTTATGTATTTGAAGACTATGGTGAACTTTAAGCAACTACGTGGGGGGACTGAGTCTATGGTTCTTGCTAGAGCTATGTAAATGTTGATTAAAGCGACATAGACACTAATTAAATACAAAGTCACTATCAATATGTGGATTTGACAATGTCAATATATTTTTTTTTTTACAAATAGATAACATAGAGTAATATGCAAGAGTTCGCAAGTAATGTGTCGGCTGTCATCAGAGAACAACAGTCATACGTCATATACGCACTAATCTAAGGTGACGTCATATTCAGTAAATTGTTGGTAATAATTAAATTGTTGTAAATTTGGTAAACGCAATATTACACAGTCCCGTTCTAATTAAAGTATTTATAAGTATATTTGTAATAATATTCGAAGTCATAAATAAATAGAGCAATAACAGTTTAATAGAAATAACCAATTTATTTGAAATTAAAGGTAAAAAAGCTAATTAGGCAGACTAGTCACGCAATAGCTGTCAGAACTAAGAATTGTTTGTTATATTTAACACGTAAGTTTGACAACATTATATTTTCCGTTTGTACCATTGTTCCGTATTTACTCGATATGAAACTTTGTAGATATTTAAACCGATTTCTTAACTCAATTTAAAGAATTAAAAAAAGTCTAATTTAATGTCCCATTCGTCCTGATAATTAATTAATCCTATTTAAAAAAAGTTGACATATATAAAAATGTCTATTATTACATAATTTAAAATCACGCCATCTATTGACGCAGATGTTGTAACTTTAAACAATCTCCAGTTTTAAGTATAGGCTGATAATATTTACCTACATTGATGTGATAGGAGACGACACTGCCAGACCTTAAGTCGCGTGCCGCGGTCTGCGGTCGCTCGTGTTACTCATAATTCTGTTTTATCGACTCATTAACTAGAAATCGACTTTAAAGTCTAGATTTTGTTTCAGGGATTATGTATCCAATGTCCTTTTTTACCTAATGTACGGTTAATACTTATATAATCGGTATATACGATACATTCAATTCAATTTAGCACTACTTTAATTAATAAAAAAAACATGTTAGGTCTGAGCCTCAGATTTGTGTATCTGTGTCATGATCGTTTGACGCAGTCGACTTTTTGAGTCTAAGACAAGTCGGTTTTCTCACCATGTCTTTTTACACAGTTCAAATGTTCAATGGGCAAAGCCGGAGTCTAACCTGTTGAAATCACTGCTCTTTAATTAAGAACGCCAATTCAATAAAAACAATACTTTTTGTTGCTAAAATATAGATTATAATCAAGCAATTCCATAATTACTTTCATTCGAATGGCTGCAAATCAAAGCGCACCCTTTTAATTAAGTTGCGGCACTGTGTCAACTTCAACTATACACAAAACTATAGCTATTAGATGACAAATAAATGGATCAAATTGGCGGTTTTACTTGTTTTGTCTTTTTACGAATTAGTCATACTACGGTGGGAACTTTAAGTTTTTTATTTCGCTAAGTTTTAGTATTGCTTTATTACTACGCTGAATTTAGAATTTTACTATTCATTACATACATTTTTAAGTTTCTTTTTCAGCCAGCTGGTATGAGTGTCTTAATAATTGTAAATTAAAATTCTTTTTTTTATAGAACAGGGGGCGAACGGTTAGGATGTTCGCCGGATGTTTAAATGTACTCAATGCCAGAGGGCTCGCGAGTGCGTTGCCGGCATTTTAAGATTTAGTACGCTCTTTTCTTGAAGGACCATAATTGGAGACTTTGTAGATAAATACATTCAAACACGGTACATGTTTAAGAGTTTGGAACCTGTTTGTCTACTGATATAATAAAAATTCAATTTTTAATCGCTTTAGTAAAATATAATAAAGTGGCTTCTATAGTTTTAATATACCGATAGACACCAAAGCTAGATATCAAATGAAATAATAATAATCAGGGCTGTGCAACGTCCATTCAATTATCCCTGAAAATTGAGTCTCATTAAAATAATAAAGCAGCCAGCGGCGAAATCAAATTGAACAATAACAAAAGCGTGTGTTAATTCGAGGCGACAGTGAGTTCCACTCATACATATGTTAAACACACACAAGGTGACAAATACGTCATAGACGAGCAATTTCTTATATAAGAAGGTAAATATAAAGGTGAGTTCGACCGAGAGACGATACTGGTATGAGGGTAAGATTCAAAGTGAATGACTTATGTATGTCAAATAGGTTTTTGACATACCGAATGCAGCTAAGCACAAACTTTAAACTGAATAAACGTCTTTTGATTTTAAAGGATTTTTTTTTGATCCCCGGCTGTGACTTTATTTCTCTATACGGATTTGACATTCACTCGAACGATGTAAGAAAACATCGTGAGGAGACCACTTGTCTTAGACCCAAAAGGTCGACGGCGTCAGGCACGGGGTGATCACCTACTTGCCTATTAAATTAACAAATGATCATGAAACCGATACAGAAATCTGAAGTCCAGACTAAAAAGGACGGCGCCACTAATTTATTTTATTTGTTCTATACAATTCTTAATGGATTAAAAACAAATACAGGTGTGTAATAAAAATTCTGGAATATATAATACATCTGAACAACTAATATTTATTATTTTTCTCGTCACTTCTACGCCCTTTGAGTAAGAACTGGCAGTAAATTTAAATTAAGAGTCAACTTTTTTCTGACGTACATAAACAATATTTATTATTAATTGCCTTTATTCAAAGCCTAATTTTTTGTTAGCAAATAAGGAAAAGAAATTCACCTCTTATCTTAGAACGAGCACGAAAATAAAATTGGATGATATCACCGAATGATTCATCGTTATCAGAAGTCTATAATATCAAATAATTATTTCAAAACACACGAAGAGAACTAGTCGATAGTGCTCCATTAGGCCACTAAATTACCTAAGTTAATAAGCGTAAATGTATATGCCATAGATCATGCAGGCACAGAGGCCCCTGTTTGCACAATAGTTCTCAATGCAACCCCAAATGCAATTGTGTACATTCGTGCGACTATTGAGTTACAGTAATGCGATGGAAACATTTGCATCTACTGACAGCCGATGGAGCAGTTAACTATTGTCTTACTCAATTTATGGAGCTTAATTGATTTTAGTATGGCATACGTGCAAACGATGAAGGGATAGTGGTAGGTGTCTAGCAGTATTTGTTATAAGGAACATCGTTCCAATTATTATAGAACAAACAAATCTTTAATAACCCTGAATTTTTAGGAGTAGTAAGAAGAAAAAGATATATGTATTAAAATTCTGAAGAACTAATTATGAAAATAATCAAGAACTCCGCTGACAAATATTTTCTTTTTTTATTTTAAAATATAGGAAATAGTTGTAATGTACAAGTCAGTAGTGCGATTCTCGTATGTAATATGTACTCATATGAAAAACTTTGATTAATTAAAGCTAATTCAAATTGTTAACAGTTTAGTCTCCCCCATAGCGACCTCTCGCGGCCACTCGCTGCCCATTCCGCAAATTGCACTTTCCCAACAAATTGTCAATAAAACTCATCTGATTCGCAGTTAAACAAGCGAACGACATTATTAATTTATGCGATGTAATATGGCGCAAACGTTCGCTGGATGCTCGGTAAAATATTAATAGTGCTGGGGTAAAAATTAAGCTTAAATCGAATGGGTAGTTTGTATAGTAATGTCCGTTTTATGTATCTATGTGCGGATCAATTTGGAGAGTCATAACATTCAACGAAATTACTACTTTAATTAGACCTATCGAATAACGCCTGTTTATAGCACTCCTGCTTATATTGTTTATATGTGAATTTTATTCAATGTTGCTAGTTTAAATCCCTAAGAATAGAAAATACTAAATATGAAGAGGTGCAGATTTCCTTGTATTCATTGGGATTTAAAGCGATGAAGATGAAAAGTAATTTACGATGGATTACTTTTTTTGGTAGGTTACTGTAGGTACACCTGTTATATAATTTCCTTTCGCTGACTTTGGCATAGTGTAATTTTTAAGTATTTTATTTAAATACTTTTAAACCAGTACTTTTTTCATGTCTTTAATGGAGATTAAATTTTGAGTAAAAACTTTTTTGATACAGTACCTATGACAATATTATAATATCACATTAGTTGCTGTTAGATGGTCGTGTTCATGATTATGTTGCTCTTGCTTAAGTGGCTTAGCGAGTATCAATAAAATTTGAATAACAGAAAGGATCATCCCAATTGAGAATTTAATTAAGTATGAAACAATCGCATTTACTTAGAAGGTGAACTGAACAACAAATAGATCCCTCGCGTCTTGATCTTATCTAAGGAGAAAGCGATTACACAAATCTGAGAAGCTATTAATCCGCTTCGCTGCCCTCCAATGGCATCATGGTTTGTTTAATAAAATCGCGAATTTACATATCAAAACCTACAAAGGGGCATAATTGGAGCCGATGACTTAGAAAACGTAGTGGGTGAGGTGGGAGCGCCACCCCGAGAACAAACAAAGGAATTATACCCGCCTCAAGAAACTTTTAGCAATGGAAAACGCCTTAACAAACAGACGCGTGTGTATCTAATGAAATTCCTATGGTTGCATAACATACCCGCTCGAGCGCTGAGCGTTATTAACGGAATTATTTCTTAGGGTAAAATCTTTGAAGGCGACTGTTCTCTCGGAAAAGTTGTTAAGAAAATGGGTTGAGATCTTTTCGGGATATCGTTAGTTTGTACTTTGTAACTATGCGTTCTAGGCGAGGCATCTAATTTATTGGGTAGGCGTAGCCGAGGGAACGAATGGGCAGCGAGCATTTGAAAATGGAACGGAATCGCCGAATCATCCCGCTTTGAGTAGACGCCGCCGCGACACGATTCGTTAAGAGACAAATGTTTAGATTCAATTTCAACAGTTTTTTAAGGATAAATAATTAGTAACGGCGCGTTAATTCCGAATATTCGTCTGCGACTTCGGTAGCTACCACTTTCCAAAATAAATTAGTTCTGTTGTTCGCATTGTCCCTAAAAAGGGCACTTTTGAGTTCAAGGCGATTAAGCTCCAAACGGCCGATGATTTGACGCCACGTTATCAACCACAAGCGTAAATAATGGTTCGCAAAAACCAAAAAGACTACGTTGGTTTTGTAAAAAATCAATCTTGATTTGACTTGTTAAATTGTAGTCAGTGAAGCGATCAAAGGAATTCCCAATAGATATTTCTCATAAAATTTGTCACTTACAATTCGAAGGCGAATCGAATCGACGAAATCTGTTACTCGTTTCTGATTGCGAGAGTGGCGTAAAAAATCGGGCCATCTAATAAATGAAACGGTATTCAGTGGAATGTTAAAAGTAAACATTCAGTAACAGTTACTTTTGTGAAATTTAACTGTGAAAAGCATAGACTCATTGTTGCAAGGTGAAATCGATATATAGCAGAGACAACTCCGAGATTGCTATAATTAGTGTTTGCGATGTCGTAAATTTCTCCTGACTCGATACAAGTGCCATCAATCGTCCTATCTATTGCTTTTCGCATCTCGATAAATTATTGAATCTATTAACTCTCACAGCTCCACCATTCCGGCAAGGATTACCAGATGTAAAACGGATAGAGTACCTGTGAAAGTATTTGCTATAGTCACATTTACTTGAATGTGAAAAAAACAACTAAGCATTATACCAAACAAGGATCAAACTTTTAACATTTGTTTTAATTTTTTTATTTATAAATTATTACTATGTAGAGAATAGATAAAAGTATAAATTTATAGACATTAGAATCGCCTTTTTTCTTTATATTAAATATGTATATTTAACTAGTATATCTAAAATATAGATTTGTGTGTTATTTGTTACATTAGATCTATTTATTTGTTTTTGTTCCTGTTTTTATCTTGTTTCCTTTTTAATTTTACTCTAAGTAAAATTGCAATTACAGTTTCTTAACTGTAGTAATATACTATTAATTAATAAGCGTAATTTATTATTATATTTTATCATGTAAGTGAATGTTTTTATGTTCTTATTGAAAATTAAATATTTGAACCATATTATACCAGTTTTAGTAATGTTAATAACAATAAACTTATTATATACAAGATATATCATGTATGTAATAAATATTACATGTCGTATTTAATACTTTGCTCTTTTCTCAATGTTTTTTAACTTCCGTTATTAAATTTTTTTTAACTATTGCATGTTCATCAGGGATGTAGGAATGGTGAGTTATTTAGTGAGTGAGTTAGCCATAGAGCAAAACAAAAATTTTATAAACAAGAATATCTTACAACAAATATGAGAATATAATCTTGAAATTAGTCGTAAACTGTAGAATAATAAATTACCGTGCTATGTTACACGGGCACATGATACAGTACCAAAATTTTTGAATAGGTAATTTTGGAGCATTGTCAATAGCTTCCTATTTATATTAATAAAGTAGTATATTAAATAAAACAAATGCCAGTCTATACGATTCATAAGTCTACATCGCGTTGGAAGCAGACGATTTGTACTAATTATAACGCGCGAACGACGCTAGATGCGATTATCTTTCACTTAGAATATCTGCAATAGCTAATCTATGTAACTGTATTCGTAATTACGAAAACAAAAAACTTTTAAAACAACCATTCATAACGGCTATCAATCTTTGAAAGTTGACATCTTGTGATGTTTAAAAACTGCATAATACATTAATTCCCCATTTTTATTCATTTGAATTATTCCATTTATAGCAATAACTTGTAAACTTGAATTGACATTACATTCGCATTGACTTGCAAAATGGTGCTATTAAAATGACTTATATAAATGACGTTGAATGAAATTATTAAAACACGAAATAAACAATATAGAAACTTTTTTGATTTCCACAGAATGTGGTTAATTAAAAATGAAAAGTATTATAGTACATGCTACAGATAGATACGAATCCGAAGTAAATTCATATGTTTATATGGAATTCCAGAACATCACCCCCACAGAACTTGCGATATATCTAGACTCGTGGGTAATCTAGTAAAGGGATCAAAAAAATCATCTCTTCATTTAATTGTAGAAGCTCCAACACGTGTACGTTTGTATTCATGTAACCTAACACGTGATAGAACAAAAGCTGATGACAGAACAAGTGTCAATATCCTGAAGTATAAGATGCCCCTATAGCCCATTCATACCGCATAATGGCACTTATCTGTGGGAATGTTAGACGCAAATTTTATAGCCTATGCCTGTGACTTCATCACTAATTTTAAAAAAAAATCCTATCGAAAAATTATACTTATTCGATTTTCAAATTCTTACTAGATGTTTATATGTTAGCTGAGAAAAATTGACGAAATATAAATTCGTAGTAAAATGTGACTTTAGGCAGTTATATTCATGGTAACACATCTACAAATCCACAGACATTAATTACAGTTTATAACCAAAGACAAACTTGGTGAAATTCAAATTTGGAACCTTTTACTGTGCTTTTATTCTATTAATGCCTTAAAGAGTTGGAAACACGAAATGGAATTATCCGTTCCCCTGGAAGTCGTAATAAGTATTTGAGGTGCAAGTTATGCCGCAGTAGGGTTGAACTTTTGCCTAATTCCAAGCCATGATCGTTTCCAATTGGAATTTGCCAATAATTGCCAAAGGGAGAGAATTATTTAAGAATTTTTAACTTATATTGTATCTTAAAAGCGAAAGTAGAGGCTAATCTTTTTATCATTTGATACCGTTAGGGAAGCAGACGGCCGATTTGAAGTTAATAATATTGAAAACAATTATGAAATGAACTTTTACGTAAATCAAAATGCGTAGTTATTATAAAATATAAATTCTTATTGTTTGAAATGATCTTACCGAAGACAACACATTAATTTATAGCAACCCAAACAAACTCGTAAGTCCATAACGCTTCGTAACTTTTACATTAGCGGGGGCGAAGGAGGCTATTACGATCACACTTTATTATTGATATAATTCTTTACATTTTGTTTTCGCGTAATATTTATATTCCCAAGCTATCAAAATTTTTAATAGTTTCAATTTAAAAAAGGAATCTTGATTTCTTGTAGTGTATGCCCGACAAATCATTTTTACATCCGGATTTAAAAAAAAAAAGAATCTAGATTGCCCGTAATTTATATCACATATTTTTTTTTTTAAAGAAGATTTATTTCCCGTCTACCCAGAAGAATATTGCTGCGTCATGGCCGTCCATACAGTCTTCTTTTTTTTTTACTGGGGGCAAACGGGCAGGAGGCTCACCTGATGTAAAGTGATACCGCCGCCCATGGACACTCAATGCCAGAGGGCTCGCGAGTGCGAGTCAATCGTTATAGATGTCACTCAAATGTTTCTAGAATTTGTCACGTTTCACAAGTTTTTGTAATTTGCTTCTGTTTGATGACCATGATTGACCAGTCATGGTTTAAAGCTTCCAATTAGCAAATTTAAAAAAATACCAAAGAGCACTAATTACGTCAATGTTGTATCGCGGCTACAATTTAATTTTTATAGCCCAATACATTCCGCAACAATGTATTGAAACAAAAACATTCTACTGAACGCCTTTATTAGTAGCATAAAGTAAGCTAAATTGAAGCTAAAATAAATCTATGCAAGTTGCGGTATTCCACGAGTTATGTGTTAATTTTTTTTATTTAATTTGGTCTTTGATCTACTATATTATAAATATGCATATTTAACAAGTATGGATCGAAATTTATATTAAACAATTCAATTCATAACATGAGCTATTACTGATTTTATAGTAAATAGTCTAATTTAATCTGTGTTTTTAAAAAAACATGTCATTAATGCATGAAGAAATTATTTCACATCCATAAGACATCATCAATTCGTTTTTTTAAACCTTGAACCATTGGACAGTATTTTTTATCCTATTAAAATACGACTATTTAAATAAGAAATATTTACTTTACTCTCCAACCTACGCCTTATGAAACCAATTCGACTTAGTATCCTTCGAGAAAGGTGAAATTCTTAATAACGCACTTGGCCTCTGACATTGAGTGTGCCTGAACACCGTTAACAAACCAAACAAAATTTTATCTTAGACTACATTTATAACCTTTTTCTGAGGAGTCCTTAACTCATTCCTATCATAATAGGCCTTAGCATTTTCATCAATAAAGAATTCCCACGCGAACTTGCTGTTAGTACAACAAAATTATATATTCAAGGTGTTGTGTTCTACGCGGTCCGAGTAATGCAAATTGCGGGGGGTTGCGATGCCCTCTAACTACGAGTAAAGATGGCCGCCGTAATGGTGAAATGAAATTATTAAGCATTGTCTTGTGAAATCGGCCGCAGTCGACACCTGAGTCTCCGGATGTGAAAGTTTAATATGGATATTCCGTTGTTAATATTTTTTTTATTATTTAATGATGATAATAACATTGTATTTTACTTTAATAAAGGCTATACGTTATTGGACAGTTTTTCATGTTAAATATCAATTTGTGTAAAGTAGGATAGTTTTAAATGATTTATTAGTCTTAAATAAGGCTAGATCGTCATGTTGTGTATAGTTGAAGCTTTACGCAGAGAGGGATGAGGTTTAAAATCTGTTTGTACATCTATATTTAGTGCTTATAATGCTATATTTTTACTATTTATTATCTCTTAAAGCATTAAAATAAAAGATATTGAAGCATTTAAAACGGTGATATATGTTTTGTTCCTGATTGTTTTGACCGTTTCTGTGGAAGTAAATGTGTGGCTTATACATAAAAAAACCTGTTTAATAATCAAATAAAAAGTATTTGAGATTAAAGTATATTTTAGCTTATTTTGCACCAACCTTATAAATACGAAATGTGGGTAGATGCGTGGCGTATCCACACATTTCCATCGCGTCTACAACCCTCAACTGAAAGCTTTGTATTAAAATTTAAATCTACTTTGCAAAGTGTATTTTATACACGTGCCCATGCAATTTTGATCGTTCATAAAGCTCGAAACAGCTACTATAATTACGTATCACCATAGCCATTGTTACTCCCCCGACCTATTCCGTAACTCCTTAGGTATTAAAGCTTTTGTTTTTAAGAGACTTAATGTTGCTAAATCGATAATTCTTAAATTTTTGATATAGATTTGACGTCATAGAAAATATATACAAAATATGTATATAAAATTCATTTATTTATATATATATATATAGAATATAATACATATTTTTGTAAAATAATGCAATTCACGAACCCGTGAGATTAGATTTTTAATTTGTTTTAATTATATTTTTTTTGTATTATTTTAGATTAAGATTCTATATTTTTTTTAAAGATTTGGTTATGCACTTTTTGTATTTTATAGATCAAACTTATTTATTAACTAAAACTAAACTTATGTTTTATCTTACTAGCTGCCTGGAAGTGATTGCTTGTTAGCGATAAGTCCGCTCAAGGGATGCAACCCTCATACATTTTTTATATATGAATCAAATTTTGAATAATATTAAAACTTTTACCAGATTCAAATACAAAATTATTATTAAAATCCATCTTATCTCATCCCAATCCATCAGCAATCTAAGCGCCTCACCTAACTCAATCGACTAAATAATTAATTCAAGAATCACCGATGAACTGAATATGCATTATTTAAATAACATCATAACCGTCAATGGCCTTGTTTATTTCCGTGTCACTTAAACAAATTTATAATTACGGTAAATACGGTAATAAATGTGTTATCACCGAAATTCGAACACATGAACAAACCACGCTTAAACAATAAACAAAATGCACAAAAACAATTAAAACAACACATTCCCTCGGAAATTCCTTAACGCGTCGAGTCGTGTTTTTAATTTCACGCAAAAAATCAACTTGGTGATCAATCATATTTCTCGTTTCTTTTTTCTAACTTCACTGCAGTACTTTCAGTAACCGATGTGAATGTGCCTTTATTTTGTTTGCAAAAAGGAAATGGATACATTTTGAATTAAATTAGTTTGATGGATTTTTGTTCGGGATGATTTATTACGGTAATTATTTTATGGATTAATTTGGAAAGTCACAATTACGAGTCTTTGGAATAAACTTTTTATATATAAAGCTTTTTGCGTTTTATTATTTTCTCCTTCCAATTATTAAATGGGCTAGGGACTTGCGTGCCTTTTGGCTATGTGAGTGCCCATGGGCGGCGGTATCACATCAGATGAGCCTCCTGCCCGTTTGCCCCATTATATTAAAAACTATATACGTAAATATTTCCCATCATGGGATTAATAAACTTCAATATTTTTTTTCGAAGTTACGTTCCATTTTTCCATTAGCAGCCGCGATAATTACACTAATTTTTTTATTTATGAATGGAGAGACTCTTATTAAGTACTCTGTACTTTTAAAAAATCTTTGTCGTCCTATTGGAAAACACAGATCAGAACACGCTCCCATAGATAACATAGAAAATATTTAAAATCATCGGGAATGGAATATGTTTAAAATACATATTTCCATAATTTCCTATACGGCCTATTTCCTATGACACAAAAAGATGATTAATAAATCAGTCATATTAAACTTTTACTAAGATAGCGTGATCATGTTGATATGACGCAAATAGTGATTACACTTTCATTTCACTGTCTTTACATTAATCTCTAATTAAATTAGCTTAGTAAAAAATTAATCGGTGGCGCTACAACCTTTTAGGTTTCTGCCTCAGATTTCTATTTCTGTTTATTTGTCAATCTAATAAGCAGTTATCAACCTGTACCTAACACACGCCTTCAAATTTTTCCTCACGATGTTTTCCTTCTCTGTTCGAATGTCGAATTCGAACCTCGACATTCGAATTCGACACCCATTGTAATACAGAATACAATGGGTATTCTGTATTATACATACAGAATACCCATTGGTGCTCAGCCGGGAATCGAACCTACGAGAATGGAATGGGAGTCGCACGCTGAATCCACTAAGCTTACACTGCTCAGATATATTCAGATATAATATATGTACTTAACCATCATATTGCATCACTAAAGAATAAATAGTTATAAAAAGTTTTGGTTTTCGGCTATTACTTTGTATGTATTGTTAAGTATTCAATGTGTTAATAAATGTATTTTTTTTTGGACGGGCAGTTTGGCACTGTTATTTTAGTGACTCGCTAAAATCAGAAAAATATTTTAGTAAAAGTATTTTATATTCACAATCACGAGTAGAAATTTAAATTAAGAACTGTATATATTCATTGAAAAACAAAAATAAAAAATGGACCTGGATTTCTCCAGACGGGAACGTGAAAAATGAGATAGATTTCATATTGTCAAATAAACCTAAATTCTTCAAGGATGGGAAAGCCTAGGGGAGGCCTATGCCAAAAGGCAAACTGATACCGAAAATTGAAATAAATCTAATGTATATTTGTATCAGGTTAATCAGTAATAAAGGCTATTTTTATTTATTTTATTTATTTTATATATTCATAGAAGATACGTGCATGAGGCTCACCTTTTAATTGACAATGCCTATGGACACTAAATGCTAGAGGGCTCTCCAGTGCAAGGCTGGCATCAAATTTTTTTAATAAAAGTCTTAAATAATATCTTAAGCAGAAATTTGAGTTTCGAACGTATATTGAAAGTGGAGTGATGCTTTGAAAAAACTTCAGCACATGTTAATATTAAAAAATCTTTACAAGATAAGATTTTCGGATAGCAATCGCTAAATCCTATTAAAAAACACGCAACATCGGTTTCGAAAAGCATACTTTAAAATACTTAAGACACTCCCACACTCACAAAAGATTCCGATGACACTCGTAATGCATTTGGCCTTTTTTATGCTTTGGCGCCCAAATTCAATACTAATCTTGAATTGAGGAAACCATCTTAGTAAGATTAGCAGCATCTGTGTATGAAGACTTAGGAAAATAATAATAGAATACATTTTTTGTGTGAAGAACCCACCGAGTACCTACCACTAAGTACCACTGAGAAAGCTTAAAGTTTATATATCGTAATTTAGTTATATTTAATTAAAAATATGTAACTACTTTTAAGGGTTCATCAAATTACTCCTGTTTGTAGTCGGCCCTTTAATCAAAAGAGAAAATTTCAAATAATTTAAGTAGCAACTGCTCCGTACTGAACAAACAAAGAAACACATTACAAAGCCATAAACCAAGCAACAAAGAGACCGGCCTATAGATACGTGTTGAAACTGATCCATCATGTCTCTTTTTAAAATAACAAAAATCATTCGTCGTACACAACAGATGTTTTCGTAAAAAACCCGACCCCAACAACCCTCGCTCACTATCCATAATTTCTATTAAAATAACTGTAATTTTCTAAATTGTCTGATGTCGTAAGCGTTTAAATGCAAATTCGGCATTCTGATATATTAATTCGGTCATAATTATGACAAATTGGTGCACATTCTTGATAATTAATTTCCTACGTTTTTATACATGAAACTAAGCAGGTGATTACTATTCCCTCTATGATAAATGTTTATCAACATGTCGATATTGGGAACGATATATTATTTTATATCAATTAACACCTGAATATCATTTGAGTTGTAACCGCTCACTCAATCGAATAACAAACATTGATAACGGATAGCAAACACAATATCAACTAATAAAGAGTCCACATATCAAGCAAAATTCAAATTAGATTCCAAAAGTACGGACTTGATAAAAGCGCCCTTATTGAAGTTGCTTATCATTGTAATTACAAAGCTACTAAGCTCTAATAATTTACGTTTATAATGGGAACCTTGGAGTGCCGTACAGTTGTTGATAACAAATCAAAAATATACAGGCGTTATATGTAATTATTTGATATAACCCGTTCTTGAGCCTCATATTACACCTCTCTCCATGTCTCTGCCTCATCTGTAACTGTATGACGCCAGGGCACATCCTGAATCGGCTACCAATCAAGCGTCTGCTTGGGGATAGAATTGGTATCTCTTGAGGATGTATGACCTTCAAAACACTTCGTTTCTTGGCAGCATTCCCAAAGCTGCTTGTTAGAGATCTTCTCGGGCCATACCCAGAATACGGCGAAGACAGCGGTTGACAAAGACTTAGATGACATCTCGCAGCTGCTCCAAGTCTTTGTCGTTATAAATAGCTGAATAATAAAAACCTATGCCTCACATAAATCTAATAATAACAATATAAATAAAATATACCAACGATCCACTGTTCTTGTAATTGATGCCAACGTTAAGAAAAGATATTATCTCATACAGAATTGGCCCACTCACCGCGAACACGTCATAAGGGAGAGAGATCATCAAATATTCAATTTTAAAACAGCCGCTAAAAGCGAAGTGTCATCGTCGGCAGACACAGATGGGCCGCGACAATTTAAAAATTTCGCTACAGATGGGACACATACTTCGCGGGAACAACAGAGATAAAGCAAGAAATCGCATTAACAAAAGTGAAAATTTAAATAGCATCAACCCGAGGCTCAGCTGTACTGAAATTGCCTTCAATAACAGTTTATAGGGTGTGTTGATGACAACATAAGATTTCTCGGGACTCTTGAAATTAGTCTGTCAGGAACAAGGAAATGGTGGAGTAGGAAAAATTTCATTAGCGCCAATCAAAATGACGAAAATGAAGCTGGCAAAGAGAGTCGTAATCACGGACTTCAGTGGGACCCCCTAGACGTGAGGTCTTATTAAAGGAATAATATTTACAAAACGAGACGCCTCAGAAATCCCCAAATTAAGAACTCGCCGAAACCCGCCCAACTTCCACAAAGTGGAATCATTAAATTAAAAATGTAAACTTTTCTCTTAGCAAGGTAATGGGCATCCCGATGTAGATAAATAGATGGAATAGCTGCAAAAGGAGCATTTTCCTGTTCATTAAATTTTTCCTTCGCTTTTTTATTTCGACCCCTGGTGCTAATTTTGTTGGAATTCACGCCCCTCAACTCCACCCGCTGGGACTCAATCACAGAAATTTTATATCCGGAATTAAATAAGTAGCCTGTACTGGCCAAATTTAATATCAGCTCATGAAACGAAGCAACCGACTTAATTAATCAAAAACGAAGTTACCCTTATTATATCCGGAATTTATCTTGAACCGTTGACGTTGCGAGTCGTAAACTTATTTCAAGTTTAAGGCTTTAATCAATAAGTAAAATATTCCCATCAGCGGTAGTCATTCCGGAGGGTGGTTTGTGTAACTCAATTGTCTATAAGATCGGGTCGCAAGTTGCAATCCTGTTGTAGGAAACGTCAGAAGGTCGGTAGCAAATGCAATTATATCTACTAATATGCCGTCTGCGACCGACGCCGCCTTCCTCAAGCGATACCACCCTTTAACCATTACGAGGGGATCATTCGCAAGTTAATTATTATACTGTTGCACCTGAGTTTACAATTAGATATCTTATGATACATTACTAAGATTAAACCTATCAAATTCTATGGAGATGAAGTATTTAATAACATCGGTGGCATTGTTCGCGTGGCAGTCATGGCTGGTATAGCTGTATGAAAAATGTTTTAGATTCTTCATACAATGTCAATAACTTGTTCAAAGATATCGGATTCCCTTATAAGATATTGATTGGTGCAAATAAGGAAATCGAATTATTCAATGTCCGCCCCTCATTTGTTTCCCGCTCCCCTATCAGTGAGATGAAGAAATTCTTTCAGAGTTTTCGATTACTTGTCCAATTAATTTTATAGATTCATTTGCTATGTAACATGTTTTCAGTGAGCTTTCGATTGTCTCCATTTATTATTCTGCGATATAAATTGTTTGATATTAATTTTCTACCAGAGGATTTTTTCCATATATTAATACAAATTTATAGTCCTACCTATCTACTATATGTCGATAGCGAATTATAACAATGCGCAGAAACGATAAGAACTTGGAGAGATTGGCTGTTCACTGATCGACCGAACAGGTGAAAGATAATCGTCCACATTACAATGTTATAAGAGATTCACTGTACAGGAACCGATAGAAACATATCGCTCAGATGTGAGAGAGAGAGAGGGAGAGAGATAGAGTTAACCTTGAAAACATCTCTTATTAACATCTTAA
Organism: Pieris rapae; assembly: GCF_905147795.1. Classification (NCBI taxonomy): domain Eukaryota; kingdom Metazoa; phylum Arthropoda; class Insecta; order Lepidoptera; family Pieridae; genus Pieris; species Pieris rapae. The sequence continues at coordinate 5,045,626 of NC_059523.1, read as the reverse complement.
CATCGTTCTACGTTTAACAGTATCAAACGAGTGACAATAATATCTCTTTGGAATTAGTTTACTTAGACAAGGTAAATTGTGATGGTGTTTTATTACTGATAATGTAGCCCTTATCAGTGAGGGGATAACGAGAGGGAAAGTTCCGTGGTCCTCACGCCTATACGCACAACTGGGTGAGTGCGGTGAGTGAAGACCAACGCACCGGCCATTCGTGACATAATTCGCAACAGCCCTCTGAGGTGTGCGGAATTTTCACATTTACTTTATTTATATTAACGGTAATCGGTATGCACAAGTAAGCGGCATGAACAAGCCTTATATCTATAAGGCCAGCTAACCATATATATAACCAGATAAACATCTATAAGACTGTTACTGCGGTCCTTCGAAAAATCAGTTTCGAATACGTCTGCGAAGTTTGACTTTGATTAGTGCAATAACTGCGTGTGTGAAAAATACATATTACTTTCGTATGTTTTTGATAATATAATTTTTTTAGTATGTTTTTTGTTTAAGTATGAATTATAATTTTTTTTAGCAGTGTTGGCCTAGTGGCTTCAGCGTGCGACTCTCATACCTGAGGTCGTAGGTTCGATCCCCGGCTGTGCACCAATGGAGTTTCTTTCTATGTACGCATTTAATATTTGCTTGAACGGTGAAGGAAAACATCGTGAGAAAACTGACATGTCATAAACCTAAAAAGTCGACGGTGTGCACTGGAGGCTGATCACCTATTAGATTTAAAAATGATCATGAACCAGATTCAGAAATCTGAGGCCAAGACAAAGGTTGTAGCGCCACTGATTTATTTTATTTTTTATAAATTTCTTTATACCTTAAATCACAGAAAGTCCAGAACCGAACCAACACACCAATTTGATTAAAAAAATTTCAAGACAAGACGAGTTTTGAGTTTTGAGGTTAACGCTGTATTAGATATATTTTTATAGGTTCAACTAGAGTTCATATAAGGTTCAGTAGCTTCTCAGCTGCTAATCCGTCTTACAAGCTCTTTGCGGTATCATTGTGTACACGAGGAATACTCGAATATTACTGAGCGCTTAATTGCATATTTCAAGCTAAATATGCCTGGGAAAGTTTACATACAACTTATGTTTAATTCATTTGTGAAATTTTCAGCACAAGTCTTTATTACGAATTATACAAATTCGTTAATCTTAACTGACGAAATTAAAGACTTATAGTTCAGATAAAAACAATCTAACTATAAATAAATTCACGCGTCACGTTGTTTGTTCTTTTTGGACTTCTAAACTACTAAACCGATTTCAATCAAATTTGCACACCGTGTGCAGTTGATCTTACTTAAAATATAGGATAGCTTATATATTATAAATATGTACGTGTGTATGTCTCTGAACTCCTTTTTAAAGGCTGGACTTGAATGAGTTGTTTTAATGCGTTCGGGTGGATCCATGAATGGTTAAGATTCACAAATCAGCCCGGCAGATGGCGCTGCAGTCGTAACTTTCATATTTTGTCAAATATCCTAATCGCTTGAAATTTGATGCAGGACAACGTCTGTCGGATCCGCTAGTATTATATATTCAATGTTATATGTTATACAATTTAGTATAATTTAGCTATTCAAATGGGGAACGCTGTCAGTATCTTCGGAACCTTGCCTAAACTACTACTCTCCTAGACTCCTTTTAATAATATATTTTAATTATTAAATTTTAAGGTTAGTTATTAGGTATATTAGAATTAACTACAATTATATTTTTAACTCATTTAATTATTTAATTAAATATTGTTAATTACAATAATAATAAGCACGAAATGTAAACTTTAAAATATTTTGTAAAGTATCGGAATATCTTGTAATAATATATGGAGAAAGAATGCGCAGAACTCAATTATTCAATTAGAAATGTGTGAACACCCGAAGGGTGACAACTGTAAACCCTTTATAAAATCATTTCCATTCCGTTTTCCAAAGTGAAAATTACCTTCCGACGGTCAAAGGGGAGTTGTGTTTATTCCAAATCGGCCTTTGTTAGTAAAGGTGTTAAAATGTAAACGGATCTTTTGTTTTGATTTTCCTGTTAATTTTGCTATTATTTAGGTTTCAAACACAAAAGTCATCGTATGGGTTTAATAATTTAAAGATTATTAAAAACGTAAGAAAAGGTTGGGGTTTATATATGTTATTGTAGTTATTTCGACTATGTATTTGCGTGTTGTCCCCGCGAGAATGTAAGTGAAAAATAATTATAATTAATTGAAGTATAGAATAAAAATCTTTGTTTTTTGTTATAAATTAACTATTAATTACTTAAAGAAATCGTATGGAGGATGGTGTAATGGTTGCAGCTCCTTACAAACATTTTGAAATAACAAAAAAATTGGCTATTAAAAAGAGTGGCGAAGAGTTTATTGCCAGTTCTTCTCGTCCATCCTACGCCCTTGATTTGAGAGGGTTTTCTAGCAGTAAATGTATTATTAGAAGCATTTATTATGTATTTCTTTATTGACGTTCATGTGGACATTGTCTTACCAAAGTTAATAAATTAGTTTCAGTTTGGATGTATTAAAAACAATTATTTAATTGAAGCGATAATGAGAGTAATATAACGTTTTGAATTGTTAGACTAAAACAATTCTTTCTTATAATATCTATTTATTAAAAATTACTTATATCCTATTTATATTCCTACAATACATTTTCCTTTATTTAAAATTAATAGGATAAAGTTGTGTTTGAATCTAATAAATTACTATTGCCTAATAATAAAACATGATTTCCTTCTATCCTTTTATAATCAATTAATATAGACCTTGCTCTTATCCTAATTCTCATTCCATCATAGGATTATATTATTGACATTTGATTCCAATTCCATTAGACAGATAAAAAATATCCTCCTTTGAAATAAGCGACTGTTAATGGAATTTAAATATAAATCTGTAGTGATATGAAGAACTTAAATATACTTATAATATAATAAGATATTTCTTTAAGAGATCGTGTAGTAAATTCAAACCTAAAAACGTCCTTGTTTATAAATCAAAATGTCCCAAAGTAACACTAAATAATTACGAATACATTGACAGTAATTTTAAATATTTCTCACGGAGCCTCATTAAAAAAACAGCAATGTAAGCATGCAAGTATTAAAGTTCGAGTTTAGAGCCACTCATCATCCACAACGAACAATAATATAACATGCATCTTTGTGTTCGCATTGTGCTCCACGGTATAGCATCCAACCTCAATGAGATGTCTCAGTGGGGAGTCCACGGTAGCAGTACGGTCTTTTTTGTGCGGCCAGCATTTTATCAAACATGTTAATGGCTGGCTTTATGATGCCAACAAAAGAAGCGTGCCAACGGAGGCGTTAAATCCCTTACGATTTGATGATTATCGTCATCGTTTGTCATCGGATAAATTTCGAATGATGCAACCGGCGCGGAAGACCTTAAATTTACATACAAATCTTCTAAACTTACCAGTTCAAGCAGCTGTTTCTAGTACGCCAAAACAAAACACAACCATGCTTAAACAAACAGGCAATACTCTACAATTGGTAAATTTATCTGTGTTCAGGAATTAAAACCTATCAAATTACAAGGGTGTAACCTGGAAGCATTACAACGACAACTAATTAAACCACAATTTGTTCGACATTTAAAATAAATCACACCACCGATACATATAGGGTCTGTACTAGAATTCCAAGAGCCAATCAAGCATTCAATGATTCCAAATTCCGATAAATGAGAGGTGGTAAATGGAATTTGTGAAAAAATAAACACATTTAATTTAACACACATTAAAGCAATTTTGGTGGAAAAATAATACTGTTATCCCGCGTCGTGGTTCTGTCATCTGTGGTCCAAGCTACACCGGGGCCCGAGAGACCAGTCGAGGGACAAGCCTGCCCGAACGTTTTCAAACGGAACCGAACGCGCGACCAACTTAGGCACATACCTGTCTGGCGCTTTCATTGACAGGCACCTGAAATGAAGAAAAAATTCGATCCAATTCGTTGAAAATTTCAAATTTAAAAAACAATACTCTTCCTCGAATTAACACAGATAAATTTACATGCACGTAAATTGTTGCATATAGTGACAGCTATTCGTATTACCACGAATCAATATAGGCAACAAAATGTATGATACAAAAATTAAAAGTAAACATTCAAAAAGATCAAACAATAATGTGGCAAAAACATTTAAAAACAACATTGCAAGATGTATTAGGACAGTTGTTAAAATATGGGGTAGCGTAACGCGGCTTGACTCCGATGATATTGTGCGCTCGCACGCGATGCCGGCATGTTTGCAATACCGCCATAGAGCTCTAGTCTCTGACCGATAGTCTATGATAGACTAGCCAATAGACCTAGACGCCAGTCGATCTTATCAGCTACTGTTAGCTACCCACGAGTCTTAAATCGCTACAGACTAATTCGCGGATTAGTTCGTGTCGCCAATCGCTCTACACAACACCCGCGGTTTCATCGCGTTTGTTGTAACGAGTTATTTATTGATTACATCTTATAATTGGCTTTATATAAGCTAGTTATTCAATGTTCATTACAATCGGAACTGACATGTATGAAATCGTTAAATACATAGATGTAGAAATATAATTCCAATAAATGAAACCTAATACACCGATTAATATTGAGTCATTACGATATTGACTGCCCTATCCCAATGGACGAATTTATTAGATTATTACTGGACGAGATCACGCAAACGAAATCGTAAATTCGTAGGAAGTCAATTTGGTTAAATTGAATCTAATTCCATCAAATTTCCTTTCTATTCGATTGTATTACTTTTGGCTAAATAACTAAAAGACGTAAGACACGAAGTGCACAAAAACATAGATTATTGTTTAAAGAACTTTACTTCTCATTACAAAACAGAAATATTTTATTTACATGAGAAACTTAATATTAATATGTATATATTATATACGAGCGAGATACACGTCGCCATTAGCCGTAACAATTTTAGTCAGCTATGTTCATTCTAACATGCATCTTTAATGCCTTTTTGAATTTGTCAAACACTCCAATATTGCGAATTTGAGATGGTAATTGATTAAATAATTATTTATATTTATATATATAAGAATTATATTTCCATAGATAATATTTGGATACCACAAATTATAGGTGTGAATATGCGTGGATTAAATAAACAACCAATTGTTATTGTTAATTTAATTCGTTTAATTGCAATGACTGCGATATTTCTAGTCGCCAATAAGCTATAAGTGTGTGGATAAAATCTACACTTACCACTGCCAGCTCATAACAATTCAAAATCCTACTAAAAAAACCAATCTATCAATATTATAACACAAAAAATAATGCAAGTCAGTTAATAATCCCGAATCGACATTCGACAATGGAAATAAAGTCACAGTCACTTTTTTAATAATGGCAATTCAGTTTTTCTTTTTTTACCGCCACCCTAGGTTTGACATTTGAACCGCCTGATGACTTGGCTGCCATGATTGATCGTCGCAACGCTGTAAATAAGTGCAATTTAGCATTAATTTTTCCCTTCTATTCAAGGAGTATTGTTAGTATACAGTTTAGTATAGACAAACTAAGATCGATCTTTACAATAGATTTGTTTCAATTCACGAAATAACTGGTATACATTTGTCAGTATGCAATCGTAGATATGCAGAGTCATTGGCGACAAGAATCCGAAAGATGAAAGAAACCATCTGTAATGAGACATAGATAAAGCGAAGGTAGACATTTTTTTAAGGACAATAAGGTTCAAATTTCTTTAATTGATTTGAGCGACTGCAATTTATCATCGAAGCAAGTATCCGCCCAAAGCGAAACAAATCACTAGTAAACAAATTGACCGACATAACTTCCTTTGATCGTTGATTGTTTTCGAATGAATTTCGAATATTTCAAACTTAGAAGTCATTAGTAGAAACAAATTTGAAAAACCTTCGAAAGAAAAAAAAGTATTTACAAAACACTATACAATGTTCTTAAATCAAAATTTACCAGCATATGCTATGCAGAACCACGCACTGCAAAATCTTTTTTTTAAATGTACATAGTCTAAACTTAAGCAGGTACAACACTAAAAGTTGGAGCATAGACAATAAATTCTATATTTAAACGATACAAGTGAAGTGAGATCATAGCAAATTATATTTGATAGGTTCAAATTAGATTGACATGTTTTAGGTATCAATTGATTGTGATGTGTCGGGATGTGGGGGTCTAGCAGCCTATTTAAGGCATACCTATGCTATGTCCTGTATACTATTGTTAGAAGGTTATTTATATCACGATAACGTTTCTTTCTATAATCTATATCTAAGGAAAACTCTATCCACCTTAATCCAGCCTATTTGGTGTGATTAATCATATTTTTTATTACGGGTTTTAATCTTAAATATCATACAACAATTACTGTAATATTAGTCAAATTTATACAAGTACACTTTCAAATTAATATCCTAATTTTTGAAGTATAATAAAGAAGGATACGCAGAAAGTAAACACTCTTCATGAGAAACTCAAGGGGCTAGAAATTTCTAAGCTCTCAATTAAACGGTGCCTTATTATTTTCCGCCCCTTTTGTAAATCAAACAAATTATTGCGTTGATCTGTTTTATATTATTTGCTTTGTTAATCTGAGTAATCAAAATGTACAATTTCAATTATAGACTCAACGCTTTCCATTATGAATCGTACTTAGACTATGTGAGTGACATTTGAATATGTGAGCTTCTAGGTTTTATTTTGTAATCCGAATGTCATCGTTATGTCATTATTGTAATAATTACGGGCAGGCTAAAGACTTTCGACCTAACATATTCTTTATTCAAATTTCGTCGATAACTAGCAAAATTCCGGCTCAATAGACAAGGAATAATCTCATTTTACTTTTTCAAAGCCTATCAACTAATTCAAAATTCGAACAAAAATGTTGTAGAGGTTTTGTTTCAAAAGCAATAAAAAAAGATAAACAGTAGATATAAAACTAAGGGAGAACTCTTTAGCACACCTGCCCTAAGGAAAAAGTTTTGACGTAACAAACATTTTTAAGAAAAATAATTGCTCGTTTATTCACCGGAGGGCATTAATTTCCCTTCATCCGCAATTCGGATTAAAACCAACCCAATTAGTACATTATTTCGTCTTAGAAATCTGATTAAGCAAAGGATTTCACAATGAAAGTATTTATTTCTTGATACTCTTTAGAAATAAACAAATCAGGTGGAAATGTAGTGCAAATCACCTAATTTCTAAATCAATATTAATTATTAATTTAAGTTCAGTAAATTTACTCCGTATTGCTAAACTATATATAGACTCTGTATTGAGCATCTATGACTTAGTAGTGATCCCTTCGATTTCCGTGGAAAGAAAGTTAATTCGAAGAGAGATATATATATATATATATATATAATATCTAAAGAAGTTGAATCAATAAAACAGATGTTCCTGATAAATGTTTTTTTTTTCTATTATTTATTTATTTATTTATTTATATAGTACTCCAACAGCTAACACAAAATACATATAATAACAAACAAATACACCAAAAACATAGCCACAAACGGAATACATGATACATTATAATAAAAAGATTTAAAAAAGGTTTTCCAAAGATAACTAACAATCAACCAAAGCGTAAAGACGTATTTAACAACATATCTCATAAAATAAATCGTAATTATAAGTAGTTTCTATTTAGTAATCCCACAATTCCTACACTTTGAATATCTCCCTCTTTACAAACAAAATCCTATGTCTTCATAATTTATTGCACTCAGAAGAAATATTATATCTGAATCGTTTAAGACTCTGCTTGTAATTCAAACACGGCTAATTAAAAGGGTTACTTTGGAAACAATTAATTGAAAAAAATATTTTCTCAAGACATTTTTTATGGTTTGTTTTACTGTGAACAAATTTATAATTGACTATACATAATATAACAATATTTAATCATCTATTCTGTGAATAGCATCCGAGTCAATTGTCAATGTCAAAATCATTGTAAACACTTAACAACAAAGTTATTATTGGTAAAATATAACTAATAATAAGATAAATTATACGTTTACGAAATTAATATAGGTAACTTTGCTTACACAGATTACTATTACAACAAAATATTTGAAAACAATAAAAGTTACAAAAACAAAACACGACGACACAACTTCAGCTGTTTTTGTTTTCATAATTCTTTCTTAGGTCTATACATCCACAGCAGTATGTAGCATATTACCTAGATCAGAAAGCAAAGAGCCAACAGGAGCGATTACCCGCAGGCGACTGACATTCACGATTTATGCCATACAATGTTACAATAGTAATGGTGCTTCTCTATTACCACTACGTAAGGTTACTTAGCGAAAGATCGCAGTCAAATGGGTTGAAGCTAAAACCTGTTCCTCGTATGAGCTTGGAATATCTCGCTTTTATCGCATCATGTTGTATTCGACAAATTCACTGAATAATGCGACTGGAAAGTGGTATATAGTATGTCTAACAATGAATGTATCAGCGGGAATTTGTTAGCATAATACTAATATTGTAACCCATTTTACTTGTACACTTGGTTTAAATTTTAAACATTGTATTCGAAACTGCACAGATACATAATGCTAAAGTGAAATAAACACAGAGTAAGAATCATTTATTTTCTATCTATTTATTTTCTTTGACGACTCTTTGATATAGTTTAAAATTACTGGTATTGGGTGACGGCATTATTTTTATTTGAATCTCGCGTTCGTTGAGGACATAACGATGTACAAAGTGGGTATAAAATTTACGAAGTAATTGTCTAGCAAATATTTCTTTAGTACACACGGTACAACGATCATAAAGGAGTATTATGTTGTTATACTGACAACAATAATTCACAAACCTCACGGCATGCAACCAATTTTAAATAAGATAGCATCATTTCTAACAATTTCAATAGCCAATAAACATTATACATTACTGTACTACGATATCCTCAGACCTAAAAATGCTAGACCTGAAAATTTAAAAGAAATAATCACCAAAACATATTAATGTACACTTTTTTTTTGGTTCTTGGTTGTTGGTTTTTTTCATATCTGTAGGTGATCTTATAGACAAAGAATTCTGACGAAATATCGGGCCTAAGAAAAGCTTCGTCAAAGAAATTTAAAATTAACGGATTCTTACCAAACACGTTAAGGCAGGCTATCCACGCAGCGAGCTAGCAAAGTTCAACAGAACCATATATAATGCGTAATGTAAATGTATAGTATTCATATTTTAATATAAAATATGATACATTTTCAGATAAATAGATCTGAACCTTATAGCTACATTATTCTAAAACTAAACAAAAGGGTGGGGCATTTAAACGAGAACAAATCGTTTTCGTGTATTTCCACATTTCCATACAATCCCCATATTTTCCACCATAACCTCTCTCATTTCCGGCGAGCATACATCATTCGGACATATTAAGACATCGCCGGCGCTTTCCGGAAATCGTTTTTACGTAAAATCACACAAATAGAGCACGCCACTAATCTTCTAGATTATCTTATGTGTAATAGCACGCTAGGATTATTGCTTAACTATTTTCATAACTTAGTAATTTCGTTATGAGTTAATCAATCACTCAAATCAATTAACAACTGTGAAACACAGACACGAAGATACACTCACACTTTGATATTTTTTTATTTCTAATCTGTATTTATATTGCAAAGAGGTGAAAAATTATTTACCGATGGATCGACCACGTTACTTATGTGTTATAGACCCAAATATGTAAAGGCTTTTTCATGGTAGACGGAGATTTGCAAAGAAAAAGAGTGTGTGTACTTATGTAAACGTGTTAGAAGTTATACTTTTTGGCGTATGGAAAGAAATAACTAAAATGCAGTAGTGATTAACGATAAATATTAAATTTAATCAAAAAGATTTTATTTAAATAAATAAATGATTAGTAAATACTGTGGTATATGAAATTGATTCAAATAATATTTCTTTATTCACACTGTTTAATTGCACTGTTACAAAACATAAAATATAAAAATACAAGAATATACAACTTGAGCATAGTTATCGATTGCCACGCCACCTAGATCTAACTTTACGATGTCGTATTTAGATGTTGGTGTGCGCGCGCATCGTAAAAATTCACTCTCATCATTTTTCTCCATCGCGCCAAAAGAAGTATAAATTCAAAAAGTCCCGCCTAACACCGCGTCTATCTATCTCTTCTATTCATGAGGATGCTAAATGTTCAAAGTACGCGCAAAGCCGGGGCGTGTCGCTAGTTCGTTATTATTGTACATCGATGGTATGCAGATAATACAAATTATCTATCGTCATATGTTGATGCTCGATTGACACGAAGCTAGTTATGAAACTCAATTAAAACAGTTAACGAATGTGAAAAACTTGAGAATTCTGATTGTCGGATAAGCACGATTGTCGGGATTGCATATTGAAAAAACATGCAACGCCGATAAGACTTACATGCTTGACCGAAGCGGTTTAATTGAAGATAGCATTTCCTACTATATGTGTGTATATTCCTACTATATATAATGTAATCTTATAAATAAAATTCTCGTGTCGCGGTGTTTGTGGTTAAATTCCTCCGACACGGCTTTCCCGATTCTCATGAAATTTTGTGTGCATATTGGGTAGGTTTGAGAATCGGACAACATCTATGTAATCCACTACTAATTTTTTTTTTCAATTTTAGATAAAAAACAAATTTTTAATTTTTTGTATGATACAGCATTAGTAAATACATATTATAACCCTGTATTTAAACCCTTTACAATCGACCCCAAGCAGGCATAGGTTTTATCCATACCTTAGAAGCACTAAAAAAAGAAATAAAATATACTATCAAAGTGTAGAATACTCTTATGTACTTTATTATCACTTCCCTTTTTAACGTAACATAACACTTTTTACAAATAAAATATTGTATTCACATTCAGAAAAGGTATCAAATAATTTATTACCGTTAGTTACCTATTTAAAAAATATGCATCATGGCATAAACATTGTCTGAGAAACATTTTGAAAATCGAACGAACAAGGCTGGCTATAACAATAAATAGAGTATAGGTATATCTAAAAGAGCCATAAACGAAATCAATATAGCACATTAGTATAGTCTGTGGTCAGTGCAGTATGAAGGTTATTGCGACCACAGAGCAGCGTAGTTGTTATTGCTCTACCAATCGTGATCAACAAAAACCACAATTCAGTTAATACTTAATCCTTATTTATTGTTATTAAATGTCTAAACGTAAATTTTAAGTATTTTTAATTTTCAATTAATATATGATTAGCTATATAAATTTTCTAAATTAATAAATTGTAGCTATTTAGTGTGTCGCCTTGTCTTTGATTTATGAAATATAGAACACGTCTTTATATGCGTTATCTGTTGTATAAAAAAGTAATAAACAATTTTATATGAACATAGATTCTCCCATAGATAAAGCGATAGTAAAATGCTCAAAGGAGCTTTTGTCTCCTACAAACAATTACACAGATTCTATTCATAAATTTCCGTGATAACAGATTGGGCCACCGGGTAGCAGGATGCGTTTAATCTTGTTTACCGAATTGAGTAACTATATGAACGCTATTAAAGTTCTATTACTGATAAAATTGTAGCTTATCAGTGCCGTGAAAGAATTTCTAACCACACAAGCGACTTCAGCCATCAAAGAAATTCGAAAATTTAAATGTTAACATTGATACAAAATCTCTCGGCTCGAGTTAGTATTAATATAATTTAAGCCAATGTTATTTAAGAATATGGTGGATCGGTCTGAAATCGGCATTTAGAATCTTCGTAATCAAAATTTATCTTTATGATAATAAACTCGCGTCATTGCGATTGTCGCAGGGGTCACCGATATTTATTTTGTTTATATATACGCACTGTTTGTGCTAATTAGATTTTTTGGCAGACCTTGCACCGACTCAGCCAGCATATTATTTCTAATTTATGACAATAAATTATTTTACAACACTTATTTTAGTGCTTCCCTTTGATATTGAAAAGTATGAATGTATTATTATTATAAAAATAAGCTACAAATATGTCAGTCTACAGATAAAAATTCAAAAGCGACGACATACAGACATACATAAATGGTTCAGTCATTAAATACCTAAGTAATATAAGCCACAATTCAATGAACTTTGCTGAAATCCGATAGATCACATTCTATGATGTTTACACCTAACAATCGCTAGAATAGGATAATGAACTCAATAACAATAGTGCCATCAGATTAGTAGGAATTTTAATATGAAATGTGATCGTTTCTAACATTCATACAGGCCATACGGTAGGCTTTATTCACTAGATGTACATTATACGTGTTATTATAGATATACACTTACTTTTATTTCAAGAGTTATATAATATTATGACAGTGGTTGCGTAATTAAATTAGATTTCAAAGTCTGTTTACTACAACCAATAATTAACAAATTACAATCATGGAAACAGGAGATTATTTTGAGTGTTTTGTTTTTTCATAAGTTTTCTGTCTAATTTTTTTTATATAATTTTATATCGGCTGAATCCCAAATTGGCATATTTTCCTATTGTTCTTAAACGATCCGGCCACTAATCTCTTTTGAGACTCGGAGTTTCCTGTTACTATCTATCTATATGTTTATAGCGTGCGCGGACACCTGCACTCTCTTTTCCATAATTCACAGCTCGATGAGACGGATATCCGACTTCGGAGCACCCTCGACTGCCTTTTAAACATGCTCATCGGAGGCTTGTCTTGCTGGAAGGCCAGGCCATTGATTATATAAAAAATCTTAATGTGTTACTACTGTTCCATTGTGCTGTGTGCTAGCTGTAAAGGCAAGACCTATCTGCACTGAATTCTAAACCAAACCAATGCGTCTACCAGTTTAAATGCCCCTAGATATAATTTTGAATAACTTCAATTGAATAATTGAACAAAATGGAATTTCTGATAAAAAAACAAGGCCAAGGGTTGTCGAATTTCTTTCTCTTTCATTTATTTAATTAATCACATTCTTATGACTGGGGTCTGTCCGAATGTTGGAATACTCCGAATAATACGAGGGATTTATTGTCCATACTAAATTAAAAAACATTTAAATGAAAAGCAAAATTCTGTTGACCTGTACTGTGCAATTGAAACCTTTTTTTATTCTCTTCGTTTATTGAACATAGTTGTACGTAGCACTATTGTGACAATTCTAATTCAAAATATTATAAAGCTGAAAAATATATCAAGCAATCAAATATTGACGTAGTATAGGACTTTGGCTATGTAAATATATACAAAATGATTTTTTTTTATTGAATTACAAATATACAAATTGATTATAAATAAATGTTTGACAAATTTTAAAACTTGTGGCAAGAACGTATAATATATAAACGAATAATAATTATGAAAATTGTGATACCAGTTAAAATTTAAGAAGGTAAGAGTAATAACGTTTTTTTTATACCTAAAAACAGGGGTTAAAAGTACAAGTCACTTTGCTACAATCTTGCTTATAATTATGTTAAAAATAATTATTAGGGAGGTACCCCAATTGCATTTTAAATTGTCGGAACCGAATCAAAAATATTGATACTTGTTATAAAATATAGTTTGATCAATGTCAACAGATGTCGCTTTATTCAATTAACAAAATCGACTAAACATTTTGAAATTTTAAGCGATTGTTTATAAATCTAGTTTTTCTAAAAGCAGAGTATGCTTTATAAATTAAATTTATGTTCCATATAAAACATTATTATAAATGTAATATATTATATTTACATATTAAATTAATAATATTAAAACAGAATGCTGTATCTACAATAATAGTTATATGGATATAATTAAACCTTACACCAATTTTTAGGCTATTTATGTTCGAATTGAATGAGTGTTGAGTGGAATAAAAAATGCCAAATCATATCGCTGTTACATCTCGAATGCTTTTTTTATTTCAATTTTCGAGGGTGCGTTAAACGCTACGTACTCTATTGAGCCTCTGACGGGGCACTTTTAACATTTGTTATTAAACCTAATAATGTATATCATAACGTATTCATATCTACAATCTGAATGGATATGCCAATTTCATTATTTTCTTTGTAACATGTTCTTCTTTCGTGCAATTTGAGTTATAATTTATTCAATGACAAGGCATGTACACACACACTCTTTCTTTTTCCTGAGTTTGTTTGGCTTACGGACGATACCCGTAATATTTTTATTATTAATTTTTTTGTAACATTTATGTTTACTGTAGCTGTCAAATATTTTGCAACATATAATGTAGTTATGGTTATATACATGATGTGGTTAAAAAATAAACAAAATAAATAGACCTCAATAGATCTTGCCATAGTTTCTTGCCAGTTCTTCTTGCTCGCTCTACGCTTGACTTGCGAACTGGTAGTAAATGTAAATTTACAATTAATTTAATTTTTTGACGTTCATAAGTGTACTTGTTTACCTATATGAATAAAGATATTTTGATTTTGGTTTTTGATTTTGATCTTGGTTTTTATACTATTGACTATTGTGCTTAGACGCATATCCTTTAATTCCGTTAACGCGTTAATACATACAAATTTATGTATTTCATAGAAACGATAAAATTCACTAACTATTTGCTTCAAAATGTTTCATTTGCATAATTGCTTTTTTTTTCCGCCATAACTATTTACTAATTCCAAATGTTTGAGCGGGGGTCGCACGCACAACAAACATAAAGACAATCTGTACGTACGCCATTTATGTAAATATCTACGGTATGGAATTATGAAAATTGTACGAAAGGTGTGGCCCTGTGTTTACGTAAATCTCTGGGTGGAGTTTGATGAATAACTATTAGTCACCCAGTGTTCGAAATTCAATTTTTAAAAATTATGATTTACCTATTACACATCTATGGATTCATAAATGTTTTAGGTCTATATAAAGTTTGTTTTTTATTCTACGTCTCTTTGGTTATATTTTAAACCTACAGTTTTAAAAAGCAGCCAAAGACAATAAAAAAAACTATTGCCTCGTTTGAAAAGTGAAGTCATTATTCGGTGATACCAGTTGTTTCACAAATTTAAGTAACATTTGTACGAACCACAGGTTTTTTATCATTATTTTGTAAAATAAAAAAAAGTAAGTCCAGACCAAAACACTGCATTTCCTTAATTAAAAATAGAAATTAAAACGCGAATTCGTTAATCAAGTCTATTAAGAGTCCGATAAAGTTTCTCATTCGTCTTAAGTCATCAGAAAGCTGTGTTATTAACGTGTCTAAATAATTACAGGGCACATCAATCAAGGATATGCAGAACGTTTTGTGCGAGTCAGCACTCGGCCCACTGTGCAACCCTTTTGATATCTATGAAATTAAATGAGATAAAATGCTTTTAAGCACTATTTACCTTTTAAATGTATATTATGAATATACTATCGTAACTTAAATAGTCCCGCCGTTTGTGATCTTACTCGTATCTTCTTATGTACCTACTACAACCACAGACCATAACCAAACTATTTTTTTGACGATTTTTTTACTGATGCCATTTTTTTAGGGGCAAACGGCCAGGAGGCTTATCTGATGTTAAGTGATACCACCTATGGACACTCTCAATGTCAGAAGGATTGCGAGTGAGTTGCCGGCTTTTTAAAAATTAGTACGCTCTTTTCTTGATCATAAGACGCCATAACACACACTTCGGTATTTAACATATACATAACATAGATGTGTGATAAAACATTTTTTTATAATGTATTCGAAAAATCCAAAATTCTGAATGTATTCATTTGTTTTAATGACGTTTTAGAAATAGACAGCTTGGTGGTTCGGCATGCCATAAAATCCAGCTAATCAAAGGACAACTAATACAAGAAATAATTTGTTATAAAGTACCACCCGTGTCTTGTTATAAGTAAATAGATCTTTTAAAGAAAACACTTTTTGACCCTTTACAGCGTGACCACGGGAAACGTAGCATAAATTTAAAATTATGTTAAATAATTAAGTTTACAATAAAAATACATAGCTTCAAAGCAAAACAGTGTTTTCTTTAAAAGATCTATTTATTTATAACAAGACATTATTGCCTTGATAATTAAATTTCCTTTAAGTTGAATAAAGAAAATGTAAGATGACCAGCGTATTTCGTCTAGAACGCGACGAATGACCCCAATTAAAAGAACAATGAATGCTATCAATCCGAAAACTTAATTTTCGATAGAAACGTGTCTGACGGTTGGACCATTGTACACAAAAACTGAACTGACGAGTAAAATATATTCAAATGAAATACATTTAATCCTGTGGCTCAAAGATCTTTGAAATCAATAATAATGTAGGCCGTTTAATTCTCTTTACAAATGTACGGAACAAACTCAAAATATATTTATTCATATAGGTATACAAGTACACTTATGAACGTCAAAAAAGAAATATACATTGAATGCTTCCATTTTACATTGACTGCCAGTTCTCAAATCAGAGGCGTAGAACAAAAGAGAAGAACTGGCGCAAAAAAGCGGTTTTCATTTAAAAAATTAGGATATTTTTATCAAATAGACAACGTTATGGAAAGAACCAAAGGGTAGAAGGAAAAGTAGGCCTTAAAATAGGTGGACAGAAGATATTGAATATATTGAATTTTTATAGTAAAGTTTGCTTCCTCCGATCCTGTTCTGTCGATCCTGTCATGATACCTATATTAATAAATTATTTTTGGCTTTGCTTTTTAACCGACTTCCTAATTAAAAGAAATTTCTAAGTCGCTGTGTAATAATTTTACTCCCAGACGATTCTAGTAGACACTAAAACCAAATAGCGCATTTTCTCGGAATCGATTGTAAGCAAAAAATGTAAATTGTAACAATGTGTTGTTGATGTATGCGTGACCTTTAATAAAATGGCACGGTGTAATTGTTTAAAAATAGTCCCATCAGCTGTTTTATAACGACTAAAATAATAATTAGCCATTTGGCCCTGACAGTATATTGTGATCGGGATCGCGCACGCGTCAATATTTGATGGACATCTTCACTCGTCATCACTACATTATATTGTCATGACTAAACCAATCTAACATTGACGACAGCAACGTCGACTCTATACAGACGACACAAGGTCACAAATCTAAAAGCACGTCCCTCCAGACGTCAATGCTCTGTCTTTGAAAGTAGACTAATTAAGTTTTTTAGAATATTTAACTCTTGTTGATTGGCAGATGGCGCTAGCGGCAATTTAAAATGAATACGTCACTTAGAATAAATGGTGCATGCTAACAGAACCTATTTGAATTTTAATGAATTTATTAATGCATATCTACAACTGGACGAAACGCTTGAAGCTCGTGAGACTAATTTGTGTTGTAAAGAAGAGATGTTTTGCGGCATCACGAACTAGATTTATATGCGAAACCACGCTTTCACGTTCTAACTTGACTTTACCCCGCATTTTTTCACCCGATCCGAAATGTACACGCGTACGTAATCTATTTGCGCTTGCAAATTTAATCACAGCATTCGGGTCCCACACACGATCGCAATAGCAGGAATCATAAAGAATCCATCAACATCAGAGTAACGCCGATCGCGAAATCCGTCATCAATCATAAAACATCAGAAAGGATTAAAATCCGCGTTGCACCTTCCGAAGCTCGAGTACCCTTGTTTTTCTCTAACCCGTAAATACTGAGGGGCGTAAGTATGGCCCGGGGGCGGCAAATATTATAGAGGGGGGCAGGGTGTACCCCCGCCCCTGTAGGGGGGCACTATCCCTTATCGCGAGCGTTACCCTCGACGGCGCGGTCGCTAGACCGCCAAAATGTGGGACAAATCGATTCCTGTGCCCCATTTTTGTACATCTGGACCACTATTGATTTTACACTTTTACAAACTATCGATTTTTAGACTCGTAAACAAAGTTAAAAAAACACGGAAAATGTTTTAAATACATTTTCGTTCTTGTGAAGCTGTTGAAATTTAAATAATTTAAAACACACACTTCACAGGCAATGGAATTCGAATTGCAATGCGTTACTTTGTGCCCTTTATCACACTATAATCAAGCGAAGTCAATTAATACAAATCAAGGATCGCATAAACAAAACTCGTAAAAACGGAAAGTGCGAAGTACGAGTAAGAATACGCAACGGGGGTCGGCGCGGTTGTAAAATAGAAACAAAGTTATTCCACGTGAGGCGACTATAATTATTTTAAATGTGTCTCTTGTAGATATAAAAATAAATTTATATCGATCGTAAATTCTCTAGATTAAACAGAAATTCCGATGCCTTCGCTCTTTTACTTTGTAAGCTTACTGAAAAAAGTATTTTATATATAAGATATTTGTTAGATGTTTTATACTCGTATAACAACGTATACAATATATGAATTATATATCGTATAGAAAGTAATTTTATGTAACTATAAAAGTTTCTAAGAAAACTATATTGATATTGATTAAAGCTTTTTTTTATTAATCCATTTATTATTTTTATAATTTATTTATAAAACACTTGGCACGCAGAAGTTTTGCCTGATGTTAAGTGATATGCCCGTAGACAATTTCAATGCGAAAGGGCTTTGAAGATTGGTGCTTCCTTATGAATTGGTATAAAGTGTTGGTGGTAGCCCTAAAATCACTCAGACGTCGAGATACAGGTGAATTTTGGTATTCTGCCTTGACGAAACTCAGCGGCAGGTATAAATGTTATACTACTATTTACGGCCCGTTCATATTCACTCATGATTTTATTTTCTAATTATCTTCCTACATTGTAAGACTATAACAATAAAAGCAGTGTAACAGACACAATATTGATGCTATAAATAGTAATTTACTATCACCGACTGGAAGATTTGATATAACTTTTTATCGATTCTCTTTTAAATTGTTGCGAATGTTTTATTACTTTTTATAGATCGTATATCAGAATTTAACGAGGTTTGGTTGTCTTTTTCAGTTTGTGCTGCTTGTTAACTTGGGGTAACAAAAATAAGTGGTTAGTTATTACGTCTATGACAGTATCGTAATTATCGACTCGGATCGTCTTTATTTACCTCAGTGATACATAAGAGCAGTGATCGTTGTAAGTTCTATCCCGGGCTGTGCACCAATGGACTATCTTTCCATGTGCGCAATTAACAGTCGCTCTAACAGTGAAGAAAACATCGTGAAGAAACTGGCGCTTCTTGTCAGACCCAGGAGGCTGATCACCTACTTGCCTATTAGATGCACGATTGGTCATGAAACAGATACAGCGCCACTAAATTTTCTTACCCAATAATTAATTGGTAGCTGTTAAAATACGCGTTTACAAGAACCACTGATTAGCCAGCAGATCAAGCTACGAAACTGGAAATAGATGGGCCAAATACTTCAGAGACTCTGCTGGTGTTGGCGCTTGATTGGAACCCGCAAGGAAAGCGGAAGCGTGAATGTCCCAAACCTAATGTCATACAGTTGCAGATGAAGCAAAGACAGACAGAAAGACTTCAAAGAGAGAGAAGAAGGGCGACACGAGGCTCCGATCGATAGAGAGACCGATCGCGACGGACACTCACTGTGGTCTCTCTCTGCACCATGTTGGGGTTACATGACATAAGACATTATATAAAGGAAGTGGTTAAAATACTTATGAGAAGTAAAAATATATGAAAATAAATTAAGCAAAATAATATGTTGAATATTTTGAATCATTCTAAAATCCTCATTCCACAAAGTTAAATATGACTATGAAACAAATATATAACTTAAATGTTTATTTATTTATGGAATTGGTCTTTGAGGTTTTGAGAAGGCTCTTGCCAAAGAAGACATACAGATATATAGAAAGAATCAGATAAACATATAAATGTGTTTAAGTGTACAAGTATCTGAAATATTATTTATAAAATATACAAAACCTAACTAGCCTTGGGTTTGTAAAATTGCCATGAACCGACTATTCTAGTAAAATACGACACATACGTATAAACAGAAAAAAATATTGTGTATAGTGTATATATGTGATTATTTAATACACATTACAAATCACTTTATATGAAGCCTCTAATGCAAAGATTATCCATAGAAATCTATCATCCAATTAATGAAGAAAGTTACTCTAGGTTACCGTACAACTAACTGTATGCAATTAATGATTTTTACGGTCAAAAGATAAGCTTATTCTCACAAAGGTGAACCAAGCGCATCGGGCAA
Source organism: Pieris rapae (assembly GCF_905147795.1). Taxonomy (NCBI): domain Eukaryota; kingdom Metazoa; phylum Arthropoda; class Insecta; order Lepidoptera; family Pieridae; genus Pieris; species Pieris rapae. The sequence continues at coordinate 5,025,392 of NC_059523.1, read as the reverse complement.
AAACGTCATTGCGCTGCATTTCCTCAACTATTGTTTTGATATGCATCTCTGTTAATAACTGTGTATCTTCTGTGGATCAAAACAATCTATTTACATGCAATTTATATATGCCAGATTATTCGTGTTATTGTTTTTCATATTCATTAGTGATAAAGTTATAAAAACAGCCTAAACACTTGATTAAGGTGTGAGAGTTTTAGTTAATAAACTAGTTTTAACTGGTATAAGCTGAAATGGTGACATGTGAAACGGTGTTTGGATAAATAATAGGCGTTTTTACCATTGCCAGAGACCTCGTTCGTTGCCGATTTTAAAAATTTCTTTCAGCATTTAGCGTTTTGAAGCTTGAACTGAAACGTTTCATTATAAGGCAAGATTGTATATGTAAAAATAACAAAAGCCGTCATAATAAAGGTGTTTTAAATTACTTATAATTAAATGAATAAATCCCTAAGATAACCTTGAAATTAATCCGCCGCGGCCTTGTCCCAGCTATAAAACATCTGCAAATTAAGAGTCAGAAAAATCTAATTATAGCAAGATCTGCTTTACTATAATTAACAAAGCATCAACAAGATTGCTCTTAAACTGTACGTGAATGAAAAATATAAATAAAGTTATATGAATGAACAGATTAAATAAATAAACGGATAAAGTAATATTTTTTTATCTGCAATCATTTTAAAATTATCCAAAGAGTGCGTGCAAAAAAGTTATGACAGTTTTATTGTTAAATTAAAATTTATTGTAACTTAATACTTAATAAGTGAATTTAAATTTTTCAGTATGGCGTCTTTTGTGTTGTGTTGTGTGTTCTTAGATGTGTGTCAAACGGGACGACAGACCGCGTATCTGTGGACTAATGAATTGACATATCACAGACGAAACGCCTGATTGTCTTTTGTTTTTCACATAGGTATCCTCAATACGGAATCCGTATCTATTCAATCAATTCTCTAGTCTGTGAAACCGTTCATCTCATGATAACCAGCAATGACTCTATAATTAAACATGATTAGAGCTCAACACAGTGCAATTATATGGCTACCGAGTTACATGCGATATTCAATATCTGGCACGGAAGAGAATTTTTACATAGATTATCTTTTCATACTTGTTTAAAAACATTTTGAACCCAAGAAGCGTTTCTTTGTTTGCTAATCAAATATTTTTGTTTATGTTTTGTAAAAATAACTTTACATCCTTACATATAGTCTTTATAGCCTAAGATCCGGGATTAGAAAAATATACCCTCATCTGTTATTTAGATGAAACAATTTTTTATAAGCTGATTTGACTATGATAAACTTATAAAAACAACCTCTGCCTAATCTCTCATCTATTAATCAACTAATTTATTTTTAAGTTTTACTTTCTCATGTTAGTTACATGTAGTAAGTTACGCCGTTTATTATTGTACTTAGATTTTTTAATTAACGTGTGAGGGAAATAAGCTACATGTATTTACCTTTTCTCACCTGGCCGCAGGTAAGTATAGCAATCATAGAGATGGGTGCCTACTACAGTGAGGTATATAATATAAAATATTGACGGTTTTAACTTACTACATGTAACTAACATGAGAAATCACCTGATAAAAAATTGTTTTATCTAAATAACAGATGAGGGTATATTTTTCTAATCCCGGATCTTAGACTATTATGAAGCTTATTGATTATTGTATGCTTTTCACAGATAGTAGAATTTACTAACATTTAACGAATTTTTTATTTTTTTTATTTTTAGGTCGCAAAGATAGATGAAACTAACACAGGCGAAGATGTCCCATTTTATTACTTTTATATAAGCAACAATTTGATGCTAGCAAGATGTAATACGCATACTTTTATATATTTTTAATAAAACACGATTCCCCAATACAAATATTGTAGTCCCTAACCAATATTCAGTGACAAGAAACTTCTTAGTCATAACGAAACAAAATGCGAGCTATTAGGCAGTTTCGCGACAAATAAACCGAATAAACGCGATTTCCTCAAACGCAGTAAAGCGACAAACTGTTCCACAATGGGAATGGAGGCAATTTATTACGATTGATCAACAAGTAGCTGGGGAGGAAAGAAGCCGGAAACTCGGGAAAATAACAGTCGTAACGCACACTCGAAAAGCGTAATTCGAAAAACGCACACAAATGACACGAGGGAATCCCTCCGGCTAGACGGAGTTATCATTCTCTATTTCCGTAACGTACTATTGAAATTCCATCTCGCTCGCACGTGTACTGAAAGCTATCTCCGTCCCTTTTTCATTCATTCATGGTTAGATTTGAATGGATTTCGACGCTTTCATGGAAATGTGTGGAACGATTTTTGTAAACACACACGTACGCTAGAATTTGAATTTAGAATGTGAAGATTTCTTAATAATTTGATCATTCGATGAATTACAAAGTAGATTTGTAAATACTAAGTAGGTATGAGGGCACGATTTAGGTTTAATATTTATTCTATATAAAAGAAAGAAATCATTTATTTGTAATTGACGCGTGTGCAAATTAAATTAAATAAGTACATATGTGAAATCGGATTAATTAGAATCGTTGTATTCTCTTCTAAACTCGTAACAATGAAGTATAAAGCGTTACATCTTTAACTCTTTGGTGCCTTCTAGTCCTCTATACTTTGTTTCAGCAGGTATAGAACCCAGGACCATAAATTTAGTAAAGTTTAAGAGCACTTAAAATTAAAAAAAAATAAAAATTTAATTTGAACTTAATCAGTAATAACCTATACATTTAAATCTCCTTAAAGTCAAAGGCAAAACCTCGAATGAGGCTTTGCTAACAAAACACACTCCTATGTAAACTTATCTTTGCTTTTAATAAACAATATCTTCGCTGAACAAGCAATGAAGACGCTTATAATTTAGTACTGAGCATGTGTCTGAGACAGCATCTTGGTTTAATATTTCAATGAGAACCTCGCCTTGGATCTCCGCCAGTATTAGTATATCATTCATAACAGTGAAACACATGCCACAGTTCGGTCATTCAATATATTCGTGTGTAAGAAAACTAGAGGCTAGAATCCTTCATCTTGGCCTGGTCATTATAGGCAACTAGGTCTAAGGCATGGTTATGTGTTCACTGTATGAGCGATTACACAGTTAGACAGACAGATGGGTGATTAGCCGAGGATGGAAACCACGATCTTAGAAGTTAGAAAGACTATGAGATAAAGTACACACAAAGTTATTCGTCTATAAGAAATAAACATATAACTGTTAAGAAAAAATATATGTACCATAATTAATTCAAGAAATTAAATTAAAAAAACATTTTAAAGAAAACGCTTTTTTATCGTATTAAAGATATGTACCTACTTATAATTTTTTAACATATTTTTTTTGTAAACTTCTTCAGATGTGATAATTTTTGACATTCAAGTCAGAAAAAAAATATATTAAATAATTATAAGTTTATAATACATAGCTTAAATCCGGTAAAATGTGTAAAAGCGATGTTAATAGACAGAACTACTTATTTTATTTAATTTTAACCAGAGAAAATAAAAGTAACTCACGAAAGAGTATTCACCTACTTAGTAATAATAATTAAAAATAGGGAATTAGAAAACTTCGATAAATTAAGAAGGTCCCTGCATAGCAGAGTATTTTCTCGCTGCAGTACTTTTTCGTTTAGGAAAGCATCGGCTCTGGGGTCAGCGGTAGCATCTACCAGGCACCAACTTAATCAGCGTTTGAACCCTGCGGCCAAAGAGTCCACTCAAAAGGAAACCAAAGCAGAGATGAAGAAAAAACTGTTAATTATACTAGATTTACACATATATAATTTATATTTAACAGCGTGATGATAAACTAATTTACAACCAATTTCATTGAAGAAAAAGATTCGTTAAGAAATATGTATTCTAACCTCTAAATGTAAGAAAACTTAAATTAAACAACTAAAGCGTCCAAAATATATCCGAAGACATCTAAAACAAACTTGTTTAACCCCTTTTTGTCCCAAATCCGACAAAAAATGGTCCCAAAGTTCCGTCACACCTACTACCGGCTACCGCTCAAAGGTAATGAGCCGGTTATTTCAGTTCTTTGTTTATTTACAAAATATCACTCCGTTTGAAGGCGGACCATCAAATGAGTCGTTAAACTGAAAATTCCATAAGAAGTCGTGTTGATGACCCCCTAATTGTGAAGCAGAGACAATAGACGGAAGATCTATTACATTCCGAATACAAATCGAATTAGGATGTATTGGATTATCGTGTTAAGTCTTAATTAATAGTACCCGATTAATTGGGTTTAAGTGTTATTGTAATTCATTGATTCATCCCCTTAGTATTAAGATAAAGTACTAATATGTGAACGTTTTATTATTTATGTTTCTCTATAAGCAATAATTATCCTATTTTAGTAATGTCTAAACATCTATAAAAAAAACATTGTTATTCAAATTGGCCACATACAAATAACTAGAAAAAAGGTTTTATTGTATTTTGTCTATTACTAGTCCTTTTAGGAACGTTCTAATTACAAACAATTTTGATTAACCGAAAAAGCCTTAGGTGGTTAACTACAAAAAACGGCGGTAAAAGGTAAGTTCCATATTTAAATATTCAAATTTTAGAAGCCTCATTGTCACAGATTGTATTAATAGGTATAGGCTATGTATGAAAGAGTTATAAGTTGGGGTTCCGTTGAGCGAATGAAATCCGACACGATCTCGTTTATCTGCTGTCGAGCAATTATTGAAGCGTGAAAAGGAACGTCCACTATTGTACACGTTTTGTAATGCGGGCGATGCGTTCTTAAAAATATCCCGTTTCGTAGAGGCCCATATGCCGTATCAAATATGAATGAAGTACAAAATTTAACAGATTAAAACTGAAGTTATTTGAAGATATTAATTTGGGACGCTTGATTCACATTCAGAATACCTAAAGTAAAAATTTCGAACATAGAAAGTTAAAAAATATCTCTTTTTTAACGTCAGTTTTAAATTAACCTCAACATGTAGACCAAAATAATATGTCTATTAATGACCTAATAATATATCTAATTAAAAAAAATATGCGTTGCGACCTTTCCCTTCGTTACAGTTATATACAGTGTATAAATTAAAAACTTAATATTAATTAAAATTAAATCTATTTTTGCCATCAAAAGTCCACACACGAAGCTTTTGTAATAAAAAACGTTTTGTAATCTATAATTCTTTGTCGATGGAATCACTGAAATCGTAATAGTGGAAACATGTCAATACAATTTATCGTGATACGTTGCACGAATTATTGGCGGCCATTTTGTGTTCGAAATGAAATTTGAGTCTTTCCAACGACGATAATTATTTTGACTATTTCATGAGTTTATCCAATTCGTTATTATTATCCTTATTGTTTTTTATAGCACATAGTGGACATAGTGGATTTTAAACCTATATAATATTATATAATCATCATCAAAGTTATGTTAATTATTAGTGGAATTTCCGCCATTTGTATACTTAACTAAACTTATTATAAAGTTGCATTATTATAAACCCATACTTTATCGCCTACTAGTTCTAGAAAATTATAAGATATTTAGACCTTTATCGTATTAATTAATTTACCGTCAGGGACTTTAGATTTTTCATACCATAACTTATTGTTATAGAAGTTATTTATTCTTTATTATGGCCATTTTAATTATCCATTTGTCAGCGTCATGTCATAACTATAAATATGTACTAGAATAATGTATAGCTTTTTTATTTATTGTTTTGTATTAGACCAAATGTGAATTTAAAAATATATGAAGAAGAATTTGAAAAGTGTTAAAAATAACCGATATTAATTAACCAAAGACACGGCTCGTCAAACGAGAAAAAGACGCGCGAACGCAACCGTGCGGAAATATTAGATTATTATTGATAATGTTAAATCAACGCGCGTTGAAAAACTTTCCGTTTTTAATAGGAGTTAATCATCAATTTTTAACTAAGAATTTAAATGTATTTGTGACTGTAAACCGTAATATATTTTTCTTTCAATATTTGCTAATCATTATTTTGTATTAAAGTGTTTTTTATTCTAATCACATTTTCATACCAACCAGCTTGTTAAATAATAAAGAAGAAACACGAAATACAATAAAATTAAAAAATGCAGTCTGTCAAGGGAAACCCTTTTAAGTAAAAAACCTCTGTCAGTGTTCCCAGTTTAATACTTAATTCCATAACAAAGTTAATAAGAATTAAATAATCACACATTCATACAAATAACAAAACAATAAATTCTAATTGCATGAACACGTGAATATAAATCGCGTCAATTTACCCTAAACATAAATGATTTCATAAAATTCAAATAAAAGTTAGTCAAAGTCCGCCGTGTCCCAGTCCCTCTGTTCATTAAACAAACATAAAATACAAAAACAAAACGCCAAATAAAAAAAAAACAATTTTATATCTCCCAAAAGCCCAGTTTCCGCGCACATTACATTTTTAAAAACGCATTCAGGGAAAGAGATATAGGCCTAACGGAGCCCGTCGAACAACACAAGATTTTTTAATCTAACTTTGGCGTTTGTAAAAATTACTATTTAAAAATGTATAACCGACCGCTAATTAACAGAGATTTTAACCCTTCCGTCGCCGGAATGCTTTAATATTTAGCCCGGTGGAAATATTTGGCGCGTATTAAAATGTGAAAAATTAATGCGACGCGACCCTTCCCGTTGAGATGTTTGTCGTTAAATTCTAGTTCTAAGTAATTACTTGTAGAAGTAATCTTACAGTGTATCAATTAAACAGTTTTTTATTTTAACTTAAGTCGACGTTTTATTATAAAGAAGAGATTATAAAATTAAAACAATAAAAGAAATGCGTGTAACACCTAAAAACGATACAAAAGGTTCTAATGACTTAATGTTTGCAGCAAATAAAAGAAAACTTAAAAACATTCGTTCGTTTTTTTAACAAAATAAAACTACTTCAAATAAGAGTGTGTAGAAATATAAACGAGCTATATTAAGAGAAACGTACCTTGCTGTGGTGCAGTCGCGGTAGAGGACGTCGAAATCCTTGCAGGACAGCAGCTTGCAGCGGTTGACGCCGGGCTGGATGGCACCGAGGCCACGCAAGATCCGCACCTGCTCTACATTGCACACCAGCGGCACTATGTCCAGTCTTTTTAGTTTCGTGTACACCGTGTGTAGCCCGCCCACCAAGTGTTTCAAGAACAGTTCGAACGCCTGAGGCAAGCACAACATCGTATCGCCCTGAATTATGAACGCGGCGACCTTCTGACCGCGGTAGTCAACCAGCTTGCATTCGTTAGCTGACGGGTCGGACGTGGAAATAGGCGGAGGGCTGCCGTACCGTGGCGGGCCGTGGTGATGGGCCGCCGCCATCAGCTCGAGAGGCGAATGGTGCATCATTTGCAATGAGCCCAACAGGCCCAGACCGGGCGGCGGGAGCTGCATTCTGTGCTGCAGCAGTTGTGGCGGGCTGACAGCGCGCGCTGGAGAAGCGGCCTTAACCCTCGGCGAACCCCCGGATGAACCGCTAACCTCACTCGCGGTCGACGCTGAGTCCACGGCGGACTCCATGCTCAGAGACGTCTATACGCGCATCACACACCCGTCGCGCGCGGTGTTTCGCGCAACAATAAATAAAAACCCAGAGCGAAACGAGGGCGCGGCCGCGTGCGCGCGCCCGCCCCGGTTCTCGCGCGCCATTGGCCGCCCGCCGGAGTCGCTGCGACGCGATTGGCCGCCGCAGCCGCGACGCTGTCTCCGCCCTTTTTTCCGTTGTATTGCGAGCGCGCGAAGAAACGTTCCTGTTTCTTTTGGGTGGCGAGTGGAGCGGTCGCGCCGGGGGTGTATTGATAAGAATGTCAACGGTAATCAATATGAGCCTGGATGCCGCGGAAGCGCGAATGAGCACTTATAACATATATTTCTTGATTAAAATTTCTCAATGAAACTTGATTATAAATCAAATTGAAAACAATAATCTAATATCTGCAATGATCTTCATAGTCACTTCAATTATCTTTGTCTAACCTTGGTATAAAATAAGAAATTATAGAAGAATGTTTGGATAGAGTAGGGCTTCCGAAACAGGGGTTAATGTAGATTCGTGTTTGATCGCAGTAGGTACGAAGTGGTGTTGGCAGCGATCGGTATCGGTCGCGAATGGAGGTCACGGCCAATGGAGGTTATCAAACTTTTGACGGATACAGCCTCCGATGGTGAACTTAAAAATTATAAACAACTTTATAAATTTGTTTACATTACGTAATTAAGTGTTGCCAAATAGTGACTGACTATTACAATACCGAAAAATGTTTGAGTTGAACAGGCGTAAAAAATACGCCCAATATTTTTAAACAAATCCTGACCAACATATGTGTGTATATAATGTAAACGACAGTTAACAAAGAGACACTTATATCGGTTCTGTTACTTATTAAAACAAATATAAGGGGTTAAAACAATGGCAAGCTACCTACTTTAATATTCTAAGAACGTCTACAATAGTAATAAGTCTTTTGTAAAATATAAGAGCGAGTTTCAAGCCGCGTACGAGCACTTAGGAAGTTTTAAGACATTTTTAAAATTCAAAGACGGCACTCAATGTATTACGTTTAATTTACATTGTGACATTATTGTCACGTGACCATGCAAACTGAATACATTTTTATAATAACTAATTTTATTGCTTTTAATTTGACATTTGCTGGTTTGACATGCCTGATTGTGCGGTATTGTTTTTAAATATTTATTATACATTTAAAAGTCTATTGAAATGTGGTCAATATCAACATATAGGATTCTAGAGTGAATGACCTGATGCCTACTTTATACTACCGATTAATTTCTGTCTGTATATCAAAACATATTCAAACCCTTTACAGTAACAGTAGACTTTATAGTAAGAATTAGTAGGAAATACATTTTAACATTAATTTTTTAACGGTGAAGATAAAAATAATGTCAATTGTGATCGAAGGGATAATTCATTTTAATAGACTTAAAAAAAAGCAAAGAAATACGGGTTTCTTTCTTAAGTGGTTTGCTGTTAATACCGAATAGGCTTTGCTTCCCAAAAATTTAGAACATAGTAATTTAGTAGAACTTTTTATTTATGAAACAAAAAATTTCGGGCTATCTCTGGCTTTAAAAAATCTTCACCGACTAATTTCTTTTTATTACGTTTATTTTGGCCTCAAACTTCTTTGTCATTTCGAGATTATTGTTTTAATTTCTAATTTAATTTAAAATTGTTCTTGCCAACAATTTTTTTTAAATGTCTTCGAATTGAATGATTTAAAATCATGATCCGAATCGAAAGTCACCCAACACTCACTGCTTAAACAGTCGTAAGATAATCTAAATATCTTTACAAATTAACTATGAATGATAAATCACCGTGTCAGATTAAAATCTAACTCTTATCTTTATTTACTGAAACAGTAATTCATTACGGCTTCAGATGAGCAAGAGGCCACCATTCATTTGTTAAGGCCAAGCTATTTACTGAAATAGCAAATCATTACGGTTGAGATGAGCATGAGGCCACTATTTATTTGTTAAGGCCAAGCTATTTACTGAAAAAGCAAATGATTACGGTTTCAGATGCAAGAGGCCATCGTTTATTTGTTAAGGCCAAGTTATTTACTGAAATAGCAAATCATTACGGTTGAGATGAGCATGAGGCCACTATTTATTTGTTAAGGCCGAGCTATTTACTGAAATAACTAATGATTTCGATTTGTTTAAACCACATTTTAAACTTGTTAAAGCCAATCTTTTTACTAAAACAGGATTTCAATTTAAAATAATCTTTTTATAAAAAAAAACCCTAAACGTAAAAGTGGTTTGTCACATTCATTTGTTTTGACATGATAGCGATAATAATAAAATACTTGTTGATGAATACTGTTTATTGCATGTATAGGTGCAGACGGCGGATCACCTACTAAAGAAGAAAGAATGGACGGAAGAAAAATGCGATATAATATTATATTAAAAACATTTTTATTTTTCATTGTCATTCCAGTGCTCAGTCCCGACCAACTTATTCATACGTGTTGGCCTAATGGCTTAAGAGGCTTCATCCCTGAAGTGGTTGGTTCATTCCTGGACTGGGCACCAATGGGCTTTCTATGTGCGCATCCTACACTCGCTCATAGGGTGCAGGAAAACATCGTGATGCCTATCAAATCAAAAACTTAATACATAGGTCATACAGAAGGCTGATCACCTTCTTGTCTATGAAATAAAAATTATCGAGATGTAATCTAAGACCCCCTTATGGTTACAGAGCAACTGGATTATTATTATTATTAATTCTTTCTCATTTTTTCATATGCAATACAAATTTTGTTGGTTACATATTGATTAATCAAGAAAACTCTAATTACATATCATTAACAGACGATTATAAAAAGGCTTTTATAAAAAATATATATGCTTATACACAGACTAACAAAAAGTTATATTAAATGACATTAGACAGTCTATATACAAACGGCTCGTGACAATTGCCAATCACATTTCGAACTTCAAATCTACGTACACAATTCTAGCTAACCACACCGAAGCCTTATGAAACGTAACACAAAATTAATATATGTGTATGCCTTGAAGTAATACAAATACGCTAATAAATACCTGCGTCTTAGAGGAAGCCATAGATTTGGCGCAAATAATTTCCTGAACAAGAAATTATGTAATGTAAAAAATATTAAAGAGACCTGTAATTTATTGTATTAGATAGTTATTTATGTAAATAGATATTGCAAGGCAATACCTTGCAATATCGAGTAGAGAGAGTTAAGTACAGTTAGATAACAATTAGAATTAATCGATTTTAATTTTACGGCCCTTCGGCACCTCTCAGCGTAAAGTTCTTGATTTTGGGAATTAAAGACTTGAATGAAAGTAATCCTTTTCTTCATTTAAACTATGGTCATATGGTACGATTTTGGTGAAAAATAATAGATATTTACTATTCACGGCATACTGTATGATATCACCCAGACATTAACAAAAAAAAATATTTACACGTTGTAATTGTACATTAGAAAATAATTTGTATTATATCTATTTCATTATACAAATATAGAATATTTACAATATTGTTAGCCTACCTATATAATCAATAATAGTTTGAAATTGATGGATTGAAAATTAAAACAAATTTAATTTTTCGTTTAATGAGAGCTTGAATTTATTCAGTGATAATTCTCTTTACGTCTGGGTTCTCTAGTATTAACTTTAGTCAATAAGACTTCTTTCTCATGGTATTATTATAACATATAATTGGTTTACTTTAAATACGTAAACTTGTGAGAAATCGCGTCACCTTAATAAAATCTGTGTCGCATTAAAAGTACGGAATATTTTAACCTGTCAGATAATCTTCATTGCTCATTATCAACAAACAAACAAATTAACAGCTACAGCTCTGTTATCGGGTTTCACAACAATGTTAAACCTCATTAATTTATGACTAACTAGCTGACCCGGCGAACTTTGTTCCGCCTTAATGGCAATAAAAAAGCAGTTTGGGTTTTTTTATTGGAAAAAATACAAAAAAATTAAATACCTACATTAATCATTCATTATTATTTCTGTATTTTAGTACATAGGTTGCTCTTCCCTTAAGTACCTTGTGATACACATTTTTTCATTTTTTGTTTTATTATCAGGCGCAAAAACAAACAACGCTGATGGTCTTCCGACCCGTGAACATGCCACGTATAATTGACCATGGGAAAAACATGAATGTTCTAGATTTAAACCACAAACTTTTAAGGATTGGCCTTGTGATTAGTTGATGGTCATGGCAAATGCAAGACGTATCGGAAATTGAAGTCTTTTAAATTCAAACGGCATATCGGTTGGGATCATCGGGATCCTCGGAATAAGAACTTCCTCACCTTTGAATTTTCCTATCATTATCGTAGCGTAAATTACATTGTTTTTCAATTTTCTAACCACCAAACGCATACCATTATGTAGTTCAGGTCATCTACATCTTTATTCTTTTTCTTCTTTTTTATCAGTAAGCAATGTAACTCTCATGTTTGTTGTCAGCTGCAGTTTCGTCACATAGCGCCATAGATTTGACGATTTGAGGCAAGCGTTTATTTCGTCGACAGCCGTAGATCTTGGAATTACTGGCAGTATTTGGCGGAAATCGCCAGACAGTAAAATCATTGCTCCTCCAAAACATCTCGATTCATTGCGTAAATCTTTTAATGTTCGGTTAAGTGCTTCCAATGCACGTTTATGCGCCATTGTGCATTCGTCCCAGATGATGATTTTCGATGCCGCTAAAACTTTGGCCATTGCTGAGTGTTTTGCAATATTACACGTTGGTTCTCCAATAGTTTGAAGATTTAACGGTAATTTTAATTCTGAATGAGCCGTACGGCATCTTTCTAACAATGTGGCTGCTATTTCAGAAGAAGCAACTGCAACCGCTATGTTGGATCTCGCCCGAACAGTTGCTAAAACTAATGACATGAGGAATGTCTTGCCAGTTCCACCAAGGGCATCTAGGAAATATAAACCACCATTTTCATCATCGTTTGCCTTCATTAAAGTATCATAAACTTCCTTTTGTTGGTATTTCAACAGGGGTACATTCGTTTGAACTACTAAATCTAATTCCTGGTGATCATATTCACGTTCCCGTTCCAATACTCGATTAAATGCGTCATTCGACAACAACAACAAATAGAAACATTCATCATTCTTTGGATGAACTGTATACATACGACAATACCGAGTTTTATAGTTCTCTTCACTGTTTATACGAATGGGCAATAGCACTATCATTATAATTAAATTGTAAATTGTAAAAATAATTAAACGTATTTATTTAATAGAAATATTTTGAATATTGATTTCTTACAAATATCAAATTGTCATATATACGTCATTACATAGCTGTCATTATACGTCAATTACATAGCTATCATTTGCGTTTTATTATTCCAAGTCTGATTCTTATTTGTTATACCACTTTTTATAGTGACTGACGTTTCATGTCAAGTCCCACAGGAACGCTGTCGAACGGGATAAAAAGTATCCTATGTCCGTCTCCTGGCTCTAAGCTACCTCCATACCAATTTTCACTCAAATCTGTTCTTTCGTTCTTGAGTTATAAGTGGTGTAACTAACACGACTTTCTTTTATATATATAGATATAAGTTTATACTTGTTTCCTCAACATAAAAGATTCTAGCAATGCACTCACGCGCAGCTGTCTGAAACTTTTTTTTTTCGGAAAGAAGGGCAGTAAAGCTTAACATCGGACGTTGGAGGGAATCGTGCCCCTTTTCCACGCATTTTATTAGAAAAACAGAGGCGCCCCAACCTTTTCAGGTTTCAAACGTGTATTCGTTCTGTTTCATTTCATTTCGCGACAATTTGCCAAGTCTGCCCCGTTATCCTCTTTATTCCATCTTCGCAAGTTTCTAGTGGATGTCCTCTTTTTGTTCTCCCTGGGCCATTCCACTTAAGAGTGTTCTTTACCCATGTGACATAATAAATGGGGTCATAAAAAATAAGCGTTATATTTGCATCTTTGTCGACTCCAATAGGATCACTTCTTCACAACACGGCACTATTTTATAAGACCAGACAATTACAATCTGGAGCGAACAGTATGAGAGCTGAGATGAAGATTCAAACCATGAATCGAAACCATGAACGAAGTTCTGCTGCTAAGCAGCAGTGGGGATAACTGGTAGCATTAAGAAAGTTTTTACCATACCACCACCACTATGCCATCAACTTCTCAATGCCTTAATAGAATCCTTTGTTAAAGGCCTGCAACGCACTCGCGATCCCTCTGTAAATGTGAGTGTGATACATAAATCAAACAAACAATCGCGATTTCATTTTACTTATTATTTGAGTTAAGGTACCGATACCAGGAACCGATGAAAAATGTGAAACAATCGAAATTGCGCAACAAAATACACCAGGCGTTTAAAAACTACGAAAAAAGCACAAATGATTGAGATTTTATAGTCCGCAGAAACTATCGGAAATAAATGGTCTTTACATGGCAATAAATCGGGCTCAACACTGCTGCAACAGACTGCATGTCCTCGTAAAACTTTATTTTTGTATTAAAAGCCGTAACTTTGCGCCGCTCTCAATGTAATCCCTCGTATGAAATTTTATTAATGTATTACAGATAGTAATAGTGTTAATTATACGGTTACAGTTTATATGAAACTTTAGGTGGGTTTTTAGGCTAATACTGATACCAGAGATTTGTCTATTAGTTAGCGAAAATAATTCAAATGGCTTTGGTAAAAAATAAAACTATATGTATTAAAATACGTAATTGTAAATTTAAACAGTTAAAATTTTTAGTTATATTCAGCCAGTTCTATACACGAGAAGACTCAATGCTAAATTATTGTTATAGCTTTTGACGAACAGATTTAGCTGTAAGTTTCTTCTTCTATATATGTAATGAGGCTCATATTTTTTGTTTCATAATATCCTAAATATTTAGTAAAATATTGCCGATGACTGCAATAATATTTTTAAAAGCAATGTTACTATTGATAACAAAGAGAGTTATTTTAATAAACATTATTTTGCTTATTATTTGAACTTGTAAGATATACTGAGACGAAGAAAAACAAAACTATTACTATGTAATCGTTTTTTAATCCTGGTTAATTAATTGGTTTTTCAAACAATTATTTGTTTCAGTTTTACTAATAAGCATGAAAGTCTCATTTCCCCATTTAATTATTTCTTTTGAAACGCATTCACACATAAAGAAAGATTTAAAAAATGTTTAAACTCTTCTCTAACAGATTAAGAATTCCGTCTGTGCGTACTAAAGTGTAAATTTTCAAACCTCAGCTGTCTTTCAAACACTCCGTGTTGTTTACTAGATGATTCAAGTTGCCGCCTCTTTTTGATGTAAAAATCATGTCCCTACAAGAGTTCATATTGACACTACTGAAGTGAAATCACAATTACACACGCGGTTATTCTGACATTTGAAAAATGACATTTTCTGTTTTAGGAGCATTTCTAATTTTTTTACCTGGTACAGACATTTTTTTTTTACTGTCTAACTTTTTTTATATTATATTAGGATTAAGTTTTGATTTGATTGACTCGACTTCGCTCTTTATTATTATTACATTTAGACGTTAAATTTGCGTTTTCTGGTATCCAAATGATACGTAAAGTAAAACTTTGGATTTGTTTTTGTAGTAACAATCTAGTTTTTTTTTGAAATATTAAGTAATAATTGTCATTTGTTTCATGTTAAATTTCAGTTTTCTTTCACTTTTTTACGTGTTTTGTATTAATGTACTTAGATATGTTTTAGGTTTAATATTTTTTTCTACATGTATATTGTTTAAGTGTTTCGTTTTATAATAGATTTATATATTAGCTGTAAGATGCAAATAAATAAATTTTAAAAATACTAGAAATCATCCTCTACGCTCGTTCAAATTCATCCAACTGATGAGTGTTAAAGTCAGTCAGACTCAGATATAAATTGTACATAGTATACTTACATCAACAAAACAAAAGAGCAACGTACGGAAAGCCATAAAAACTCAATTTAAAATTAATTATAGAAAACATAAATGTCTTCTATATGAATAATATAAATTAAATAATTACTAAAAAGTAATAAGTAAAATTTATACCCAACACACAAATATACAGTATTTACAATATTCTTAACCTACAACAGTAATAGTAATTAAATATTCATAATATAAAATTTAAAAAAATAAAACATGTGGCACTCGGGGACTGCCGCGGTAAAGCTTTTTTATTTTTAAACTTATGCAATTATAAGCATTTATTATTTTTCTATTTATGGAGTATGTTATTTTCTTCTATATTAATTCAATCTACCACTCAGACTAACACGTCTAAGCACTTGTACGTCATCGTGTGTTAGGTTTTTTCGTTACGGAATTTTTTGATTCGACCGCCGCGCTCACGGCTCGCGATAAAATCTATGCAATAGCTTAAAATGTTTGTACTTTAATGCTGGCAGAATTTCCTCGCTATTTTGTGATACTTATTCGTTCGAGGAAAACACCAGCTCTGGTCACCAGTACTGTGCACTTGACCCGGTCCAAGTCTCTACTCCAAACAAAACTTAATAATGTATAGGAATATCTTAAAATTTAATACCTATTGCTTGTTTTCGTCTGCAATGCTATAATTAACTATACCCCTTAAGATCCTTGAAGCCTGTGTTAGGAATTCATCTCCCTCAAGTGAACACTGCTCCCAGAATAGTACTAGTGTCACAAGTAAAAAGGGACTTTATTATTTTTTCCAGTTTTCATCACTTCACGCTCTGTCTGTCTTTTGATTCAATGGCTGTGTAATGTGGTGTTGCCGCATTTATTTTGCACTCTTTCTTTGCGAGTTTATTTTGTATTCTCTTGATGTTAGATGATTCCCGGGCGCTTTGAGGCCAAAGCTCTTTTGACTGGCTTCGATGCTGACCGCAGTATGGAATGAATGATAGTTCCAACCTGAATAGAATGTTAGCCGTATGCAAAGGAATGCACGCTTTGCTAAAGGAACGCAATTTTCGAAAGCTATTTAATGTTCACTGTATACAAATCTGTCGTCTACGGACTTGATATATAAAGACCCACAGGGCATGGGAATTTCTATGACTTTCGCTATTTTTTGTGTTAAGGATTTATTTCTGTGTATTCCAACTGAAAGTAAGACCCATTATTGCAAATAACTATTTGATTTAACAATACCTTTTTTTTAAACGATTTAAAAATAATTTACATCGTAAAAGCTTTACTCAAACATATCTGGTATTTATAATCGGAATAAAAAAAAATTCCACATGGTTATTAGAACATTCAAATTAAGCAATGAAAAATAACATTCTTTGAATAAATAAATTTTTTTTTATAACTTAAAAACCTAAAATATATTATAAAAGGAGTCCCTTTAGGTTGCGATCCCCCTTTGAATAGCTAGACTAATTCTTTGTCCGAGGTAGCTGACAGCAGTAAAATAAATTGTTTCTTAATAATATTTATTTTTATAGAACAGGGGGCAAACGGGCATTAGGCTCACCCGATGTTAAGTGATACCGCCGCCCATAGACACTCTCATTGCCAAAAGGCCTTGCAAGTGCATTGCCGGCGTTTTAGAAATTGGTTCTCTCTTTTCCCTAAGTCGAATTGGTTCGGAAATACTTCAGTGGGCAGCTGGTTCCACAAAGCGGTGGTGCGCGGCAAAAATTGTCTTGATGCTCAAAAAATGATAGAAAATGTTAATGCGACACTGATGAAATAAAACAGTTTATTTATGTGTATCTATTATTTGTGTCTCTCCGTTGTACATAAACGAAATCCCGCGACGCAATAACTTACACACACAGCTTTTCATAACCTATTTGGATGATCTTTTTCAAAGTGAAAAGTTTATGCTGTACGGGTGCTGATAGTGGGTTGACACATTAAATGGGAATAGGAATGGATGAAAAATTATTCACACGACAGTATTGACATTACACATATTGACGGGGGTGTCGTGTGATCCCGCGAAAATTTTCATAGGGTTGTCACTTGTCGTAAAATGAATTTTATTTCCAATTATTTATATCGACTGAAGTTCCGAACAAAATTAATCTCATGGTGATATTATATACCCTTGATTTTAGGTGGCGCATTACACTCATCATTGAACACTGTGTGGAAACTCATAACAGTTTCCACACAGTGTTCTTAGGTCTTAGTCATGTGACAGATATATAAACAGACACAGAAATATGTCTATCTAAGTCTATTACAGTTACGAGACTTCATAGTAGTTTGGTTAAATAAAGAATATTCCATAGGTATATAATATCCTTCACATCCATGACATTCACGATGCAAATATCGTCAGATATACTCGTCGGTTATGGGTACTTTGAACTTACCTATCTCCTGCTGAATTTGTCTTGGTGTATGTACGTACGGCCTACCTAACCAATTTTGTCCATCCACAGTTGTATATTCTATTTATTAAGCGCTTCTCATTCATCTGTTCTACAAGGCCAAACCACCGAAGCAGTCCCTTTCCTTGCCTTGACATCAAGTCCTCTTTTAACTTATCTTTTAAAAAATGTTACAAAAAAAACACAATCACAAACTGGCAGAAAGAAAACTGTTCCTAGATAAACACTTTATTTACTTAAACCAGTAGAGATAAGGGCTGTACTGAGAGCAGTTCTATAAATATGTTTCATAACTTTTAAGTATTATTTTTTAGCTTGCGAGAAATATTTTGCCACAGCCCTACATCTTAGCGGAGTCGGATGTCAATGCGTGACGCATTTTAAACGTCTTGGGCTTATTCGTGGTTATAAATAGGAGAAATATTATCAAACATTCGCAGACCCTATACGCAAATATTGCGTTGGAGCGTTTTTGTTGAATATTGGAATTATATAATAAAATGAAGTTAAAGTAAGTACTCTTTAATATCAGAATTTTATGGTATGTAGCTAATTTTAGCATTTCCTCCAACTTCGAACTCGTTCCCTTTGGAGTAGATTATGATATATGATAGGCTGTAATTAAAGGCTTTTGTTGGCGCCTGGTATTTAGTCCAGTACTAACCCCCAGACCCCAGAGCTTTCCTAGCTCAATGAATCAGTATCGCAATACAGCAGTTAGAGATATACTGCCGCAGTGACTCTACTTATACGGATAATTTGTTTAAATCTTCTATTTAAAAAAATTAAGTAATTTTAATGTATAGGTTAAAAATTGTGAATGCATGTGTGTTATAAGAAAAACAATACATTGCATATCGTCCCCTTATTCTCATGTTCAAATATTCTTTACCCAAACCACAGATAATCCATATAATTTTATTTTAAACACGTTCTCATATTGTGAATTAAAATTTTGCTTAATCTCACTTTTCGACCTGATCGATCACTTCTATGGTTGGGGTTACAGAAAAATTATAATTATTATAATTACAAATAATTAGAAGTTTTCGCATATAGACAATTGTGGCAAGAACAAGAAAGACAGAAAAAGTTAGACAGCAACAAAACCGCCGGGCAACTGGCGGTTTTGCCTTCTCATTTAATTATTTTAATTTTATTAATGTTTCTAAATACTTGCGACTAAGCGATAATAAATATTGTTTACTTAATATGCAGCTGTGCCGGACACATCGACTTTTGGGTCAAAATATGCCAGGACAGTACCGCAATATGTAATATTCAATGTAACAACACAATTTGTTTCTTTTTAATAAGGGTACGTTTTACTGATAAAAGGAATACTTAGGACTCGAAACGACATTATCTATCCAGCAACGATGTATTGTTGACCTGGTTATGTATTGGGCCATGATTGCTTTTTAATTAGTTATGATGGCTAAAATCCAAAGTAATGGGCTTGTTGGTAGAAAAAAAATATGGCTGCGTAACGTTAGGGAATGGATAGAATTCCTAATATATTCCTATCTTACATATATATATATATATATATACAAATTACGCGTCACGTTTTTTGTCCTAAACTACTTAACCAATTTAATCAAGGTAGCACATCGTGTGTAGTTTGATCGAACCTAAAAGAAAAGATAGCTTACATATATATACAATTCTATTGTATGAGTAGGTATATGTAACTGAACTCGTCTTAAACGGCTACACCTATTTGTATGATTTTTTGATGACACTGCAGTCTGTACTTTCATACTATGTTTAGTGTTCTAATCGCTTTTATATCATACAGGACAATGTCTGTCTGGTCCGCTAGCTGCTATACATTTAACAATTGTATATATCATTCAAATAACTTTCTTTCTCTTAAGAATAATTTTAAAGTTTCAAGGAACCAAACGTACCCCCGGTCACCGCGTAAAATATAAAAATCGTTCCCTAGCATATTTCCCTAAGTGCCATAAAGTATGACATTTATTACGGTCAGATCTGCTCGAACCACTATTGATAGGCAAATGAGAGAGTTTTTTTAAAAGAAAAACGATGTCTGCTTTTTATGAGTTCTTCAAATATCGCAATTCTTTAGATACCTTGTCGTTACGCGTTTTAAGCTGCAATTTTTTTTTTACGCAAGAAGCCTACGATTCTATTTTATAATATTTTTTATATAATATTAAGTAATATTTTTTTATTACAAATCAAAATAAGTTACATACAATCAAGAGATGCAACGGCCCTATCACGACGCTTACAAGCGATAAGGCAAGGCAGGCAACCATAGTAAGAAAAAAGAGTTTTCAGGTACAACCAAAACTTCTTTCCTTTGTCATCATTTATCTATATACGTAACACAATGTACACTTATGAAAGTCAAAAAAGAAATATAGTTTAAATGCTTCTAATTTAACATTTACTGCCAGTTCTCAAATCAAGGGCATAGAACTATTAGGTAAGTTTTCACGTATTATAAGGGAAATGACTTAAACGCTTCTAATATATTGGCATTGAGAGTGTCCATGGGCGGCGGTATCACTTAACATCAGGTGAGCCTCCTGCCCGTTTGCCCCCTGTTCTATAAAAAAATAAATAATAATAATATACTAAATATACCGTATTTTTAATATTTTTCGTTTCAGCCAATCTCCTAAGTTTTCTGGATCTGCTTCAGTCTGCCCTTTCCTCTACAGTGGTAATATGATAAAAATATTAATATAATTATTACTAATGAATAGTTTGCTTTCTGCCAGATTACTTGTATCATTGTGAATTTAGGCCGCAATTTTTGATATTTCTATTGCGTAAATTAATAACATCAAATACATAGGCCGCAAAAGAATCTCCAAATTGTCCCATTACGAGCGATAACGTCAATAACTCAAGGAACGGGTCAAGCACAATAGTGGGTGTCACCTATAATCGTATATTAAAGCCCTTATCCCTTTGAGCACCTCGCTGACAATAGGAAAGAATATATTGTCGAAAAGTGGCCACATAAAAATGACATACGGTTTCAATGGAAAAATAGACCGCGACTTTTAAGCTTTTCACTTGTCATATTCTGTGCGATTTTATATTTAATGTGGCATATGAAACCTCATTGTTGCTAATCATAAAAGATCTATGGTTACGTAATATCTTATCTAACGCGTAAACCCAATAACCTATCTGAATCCATTTTTGATCATCTGAGATAGACTTCTTAATCCAAATGTTGATAAAAGTATGCCAATAACCAATCGACGGATTGTATAGCCATCTGTCGATACAAGCTATCCTTGGTAAAAGGGATCGGTGTATGTGGCCAATATCCTATATCAAGATTTTAAGTTACACCAGTTTTTAAAATAATTAAGAAGCTATTTGATTTATTTTAAACATAGACATGTATTTTTTAATATTATTTGTACGGTTTTATTTACTTTATTTGGTTTATATTGATTATCAAATGTGAATCGATCGACTGTCACGGTCTGATCTCAGACTGCTTTCAATCTTAGATTGTGGATTGTGGGTTCGGGCGTAAGTTCACGCAGATAAGATGAAAAAATTTTCACATTATTTTTCTTTCTTACACGTTGTTCTGGTTTTTATCTCGTTTCTTTCCTTTTGTTTTTGCCCGTCATGCGATTGACTTTGTGTCTATAACGGTTTTCTCGCGATATTTTGCTTCACATTACGGGCGAGTACTAACTACCCGCATAGAAAGTTCATTTGTGCATAGCCGGGGTTCGAACCTCAGAGATGAGTCTCAGGATTTATTCAATATTATTATAATTCTTATCTTCTACCAGTTCGGCAAGGACCTTCGTTCACCTCTTCCAAAGACGGCTGTTTGTCGTATTTGAGGATATTTAGGAACATATCGCAAATTACCTCCACGAAGTATCAATATTTTCCTTATGGGCATAAGTTTTTTTCACATCGGGCGGCAAATGCGAAATCGTAATAAAAAGTCCATGTCGCATGTAAAATAGCAGTCATAATATTGAAAACTTCCAAAGTCCATCAATAAATGTAGCACTGTGTGGGGAGTTTTACGTCTATGCTAGGGTTGGGACATTTTCGAGTTATCGATAGTTGTGGCTTTCATTTTAAATATTTTCGATAGCGATGGTTGGATTATCGATTAGTACAATTTTTACTCAGCGCAAATTATTTTTCATTCACAGAACATATTGTGACTAGAAATGCAACATCGATTATAACAGTCATATTTGTATATGTTTGTGTTAATTGTTTCGATTAGTATATTACATAGATCACAAATAAATATTATGTTAACTTAATACAAAAGCATTTTGTTGAATTATTTTTGTGACCTTTCAAATAAACAGAATTAAACAATAGCGTGATTTAGTTTGTCCATCTTTAATCAAGTTTCTAAAAGGAAAAATTATCATTACGATGGTACTTTTCTTGGTAACAGTTTTAACTTACAACTAAAAGGGAGAATATTGCGCGAGAACATAGGCATAAAGAAATACATCAAAAGGAAACAAAGGGATAATCTAGTCAAAAGCGAAATATGAACATGAACATATTTATATAAATCTTAATACTATTATTATGATAGAAGATAATACAGTATAGTACAATCAAGCATAAAGCAAAGGACAGGCTTTTTAGTCGGAAGCGTACATGTACTGATTATAAGGAATTCGGAAAAGAGATGCGGTCATATTGGAAACCAAAAAGAAAGTATGGTCGAGGTCAATAATATCTTCTCCACACTCACACTCACTACTTTAAGCTAAACCATAATACAAACTCGCAAGTTATTTTAACTTTAAACCCTTCAAAAGTAGTAAATCTAGGCTTGGTGTCAATACATTTTTATATTATATCACAGACAACATAGAGGCTAATGAAACTTTTATATTTTCGAAAGATAAACTATTTTTTTTTAATTTTATTCTGCAATATTACGGTTTTGCTGGCGCGGTGTGGATGTGATAACATTATGAATAATACATCTTTCCTTATTCTTCCCACAATGTACCGCTTTTATTTAACCGCAGGAAATGCTTGAATCATGTTATATTTGTAGCTCTGTTTATGATTAAGGCAGGACAAGAGGAAAATTTTCTTGCGGACTTGAGAAATTTCAAGCGAAAACTACAACCTTGAAAAGATAAAGCATTACAAATCTGTAATCACATTTAAAACATGCTTTGAATGCGTAACTAAAAACCGTTCCAATATATGAATTATCGATAAAACTTATCCCAACCCTAACGTCACCGATAGTTACGTCCGGGAGGCGTCAAATCGCATCGACCTCAACTATCAAAGAGAAATCTTTTCCGTGTTTCAATAACGACAACCGCGGCGTCAAGCAGACATAACAAACTTTATATGTATTTACCCAGCATACACACAAACATTTATGGACCTTGACTTACGTTGTAGTCTTTCTCTGTTAAAAATAATAATAATATTGAATACTAGCATTAGTTTGAGCAGTATTGGCTTAGTGGCTTGAGCGTGCGACCCTCCTCCCTGAGTTCAAATCACGGCTTTTAATCTATGAAACTTTATTCCACATACACAATAAGCATTTGCTCCTACAGTAGTTATATAATATTTATTTCCGTGACAACTTTATTTTTTACACAGTAACATTTATATAGGTCATATAATAATATGATTTAAAGATGATTATATATTTACACAATACAAAAAAGAACAAGATACAAAGAAACAGCTATGAATAATAAATAAAAATAATTTAACATATAACACACAAATCTATAATTTATTGTCATTCAGAAAGCACGTCGAAAGCCTCTTAGAGGCTTTAAATAAAAGATATTTTATTATTGACAAGTAGGTGATCAATCTTGAATTGCACTCGTCACCAAATTATGATAAAATACGGTTTGCATAATTTTGTACTAATAAGCTTTGATAATATGGATTGATGATTTGAACAAGGTTGCAAATCTAGACTTAAAACTTTTACTTCAATAATCTTAATCAATCTCACTCAATATAATGAATAATAATAAATTAGCATTTTTTTAGCTCAAAGTCATTCATCCTAAAACCATTTAAATGTTTGATTTTGATTTCGGTTCAAGTAAAAAGCGTACCAATCCTTGTCTCTTAGCAGTTTTTCCCGTTGAAAAAAAAAGGTTATTACTTGTTAAGTTTAAAGTAATTAAAATAATTTTTCTTTGACTTTGATGACATTAAACTCATCCATAACTATATATGAAAATCTCGTTTACTTCCGTTTGTAAAATTTACTCGTTTTTAAATTTATTTTTGTGCTCTATTTCTTTATTCCTTCATACTTATTATAAACTATAATTTAATTTAATTTTTTGGTATGTAAATAACACAAAGTATTGACTAATTTAAAACCAAAGTCGTTTAATAACACTGTAGATTACCTTACGTTGAATATAAAGGTATTACCGCACTGGTGCGCAATGTTTATCGCTAAATCACAACAAAGAGCATCATTCCAGTGTTGTGAGGGCGTGAAATTATTTTCCTTGGTGTATGCAGATTAGGGTGGGGTGCACACGTAGCGTAGGATTAGTTCCGGTTTACTTTTTATAGGATTTCGATGATAAATGTTACCAATGGATATGCTAACGGATGGTGCGTGAAACGTATCTTAATAGCCACTTTGAATTTACGAAATAAAAGTGGTAACGATGCTTCGTATAGTTAGTTGTTAGGTTATGTATGTTATGTATAAAAACTAATAAGCAATATACGCAAACACGGCCATAGAGATATCAATATGTTGGATGTTTTTAGCGAGTGACACATGTGAGTGCTCGTTTGCCCCCAACGACAAAATTTAAGTAAAAAGCTTACAGACAAAAACGCATATTTATTTATTTAATTATGAGTATTCTAACAGCTTATACTTATACAAATTATAAGACAAAACACTAAGACAATATAGAAAGCCAAAACAGATTACATAGATAAACAATAGATAATATATGTATATAAAACAGAAAACAAGCAAGTGCATTAATAGACAAAGATACATTAAAAAAAACTATAGTAAACTGAAATTTAACATTTAAAAACAACAAATAATACTTAGAATTTAAAATTACTACTTAAACAAAATCAGTAGTCCCGTACTACCGTCTTCAAGTACTTTTTGAGGTGGAAATGATCAATATCCTGATAATTGATGTCATAGTTCGATAAAACCCGAAAATTTGGCAAATCGTGCTGGAAATTCGACTTCGATTCGATTTAATTTATCATCCACGTCTAGTATCAAAATACAGTTAGGATGTTTAAATACTAATTTATTGTATTCATTCAAATTATCATTAAACTTACAAGAGAGAAAATGTGAAGTAAATACGACTTTAATATTTTGAAGTTCTGCGATATTACGCATGATAATAATAAATATTCATGAAAATATTGCAAACTAAAGTCGTATTTTATAGTGATTTTGTAATATAATCTACTAAAATTATAAGCTAGTTTTTTTTGGTTGAACGCACTACTACGAACTCTCGGTTCTAATTGGGTTCTATATTTTAAAAGATATTCTTTTGCTTTGGATACTCCATTGAAAGAGAAAATGGTATATCTCCGCAATTCCCTACTTTTAATTTAATTATGTCAATTGTATTATGTTTCTGCTACAAAGAGTTAAGAAATAAATTAAAAACCTAATTTTTTTGTTTTGGTAAACTGTGGTTATATTCACTAGAGTGCCCATACAACCACAGTTTACGAAAATTTCATGCAATTTAATATTTATACTACTTCATAATTGTACGCATTTAATTTCAGACGACCCCAACGATTCATACTCGCGTAGCAGATGCTACGTAGGTTTTGATTCAGACAAAAAACGGGAAAAATTGAGGAGACGGGAGGATGGGCGATGGATACAAAATATGATTTATAGACCGGCCGTCATTGGCAATACGCTTTCTATACGTCACAAACGTGTCACCGCTGGGCCATGGGGAAAACGAAGAAAAATACGCAACCGTGTCGATTTATATCGGATATTTATAGGTTATGTTGAATCTTGTGTATTATAACGGTTTTGTCGTACGGATGTTTTAAGACGAAGGTTTAATGTTACGATGAATAATAATCTAGCTGGTTAATTCATCTTGCAGCAATTAGTCAAACTAAGTAAAATTGTTTCAAAGATTCAATTTTTTTCGAAATGTTTATTTACTTGTAGTTTTTTTGACGCCTTGCGGCATTATGTGTGTAAAAATATATAATAGTGTTTTATCGTGAAGTAAACAAATGAAATACGATTGTTTACTTTTTAAGTAAAAGAGTTCTGAACTCTTCTATAACAAAACACTGTTAATTGTTATTTACAAGTATAATAAAAATTAAACTCACAATATTAGGACGTACATTTTATTGAAATAAAATTTTACAATCTTTTTACAAGTTTAAAATTCATACATATGTATTAAACACTTGTCACATATAGGTATGTAGGTACTAAACCGCATTAAATTAACTTAGTATAAAATATTATAAAAGCCTTAACACAATATTTTCATATTAAACGCAATTTAGTTAAAGTTATTACTGAGACACACCAGTTTGATTTTAAATATAGCGTAAACAATAAAAGGTAGCGATTTTAAAAAGAAAATAAGTGCGACCGTCTGGAAGTTTAAACTTACGCCCAAATCCAATAACCTATCTTAATATAGATTTTTTTTGACGTTCATAAGTGTACATGTTTACCTATATGAATAAAGATATTTTGAGTTTAATCCATTTTGACCATCTGAGATAGGCATCTTAATCCAAATATGGATAAAAATGGGCCAATAACCAATCCACGGATTGTAATAACCATCTCTCGATACAAGTTATTTATGGTAGATCGAATCGATGTATGTGGATAAACCTTTATATAAAAATGATTAAGATAAATCTTAAGATTTTAACTTAGACCAGTTTAAAAAATATTAAAAAGCTATTTGGTATGTTTTAAACATAGACATGTACAAATAATTTAATATTATTTGTACGGTTTTAGGTACTTTATTTGGTTTATATTGATTATCAAATATCAGTGTAAAGACCGAAGCGCATTGCATCCTATCTGTCGCCAAAAATGGATTGTCTTTGTTGGGTTTTGTTATTGGGATGCAGATAGGAGATCGATCGACTGTCATGGTCTGATTGTGGATTAATTATTGGGTTCGGACGTTAGCTGAATACCTATCTCAATTATTAGGGGAAGCCTTGTTAAAGTTTAATGTAATAAACACTGCCTTTTTTCTTTGAGATATCTTCGAATAAAACTTTGAATCGAACAATAATCGCTCATATTGTCAGTTACAATACAATTTGTTTGGAAACTCGACGCGTGATAGAAATAATAACAAATGATTCGCGCCCTAACGCCGTCTGGCGTTGAAAGATCACGCCTATTGCCGTTTTACTGATGAAAAAAAGAACCATTAGTTCACTCAAAGTGCAAAATGATTGGTGAAATATCACATTTCGACATCCTACATCGATATCGTGACAACAAACGAAAGTACAAATACTATTTGTGTTACATAACTGTATGTGTTATGTACCGTACGAGTGGGTGTTAAAGTATCGACTTATAAATATACTTCTTGAACATATTATAACAAATGGACATGATTATTGATAAATATATATATAATTAAGGGGGTAGTCTCCAGCACATTCACCCATTACCTGTAATGGCCAGTAGAAGTATGTAGAGAGGGTGTGAAAAGTATGCAAGTGAAAACTTTAACATCAAGACAACATAGTATACAACACATGTAAATTGGTACAATGTATAAAACATGTAAACATATGGTTTAGTAATGAAAGGAATAATTTTAAAGTTTGACCAATTATAAAAAAAATATATAATATATTAATATTTTTCATTCATTAGTGCAGCTCTCCCTACTCAATGACGTCCTTGGCTTGCGGTATTACAACTATGAAATTACTGTTCAACACTATAAAAATAATAATAATAAAAATCCATAATAGTTTTAAACAATTTATTCATCTTCCTTAACAACATGTTTTTGTCTTTCCGGTACATGGGGTACTGTACCAGGCTTGCTATGAACCCGTCTATTCGCATCTTTTCTTTTGGTCTTCTCCCGAATAGTCCTTAATTCCTTCTGAGCGTTTAGTATGTGTTTTGGTACATGTCTATGACGCGCTATTCTTTTTATCTGTGGATGACTTGCAAACTTCTCTTTGAGAGCATCTGCGTAGTTTAGGGCGGTGCGTTCACGTGGTTTTAACTGAAATAAGTTTCGTATTTATTAATTTCATAACCAACAATGAAATTCTAGAAATTTCTAGCATGCATTTGATTTTTTTTAATAAAATTTTAGTAAAAAAAAACACGTTTATTTTGGAACATAAGATCATCAAGGTATCACTTATTCCACGTCAATCAATTCGAACTTGTAGGCACCCCTACTCATCAGCAAAGAAGACAGAGGGTGTAGGCCGAGAAAAAAAGCCGGCGTAAAAAACTCTCGGTACTCTTTTAAAAAAAGCAAATCATCAAACCATACTACAATATTTAAAACAACTATATCAAATTAATTAGAAGTAGCCCTAGTCCCAGGCCCTTTTATCAACTAGATAATCGCTCACTATATAGCCTTTGTTACTTAGAGATATTGTAGCATTGTTATGCTGTAAATCATGAAATAAGTAATGGGTGGAAAAGTGTATTAAAAAATGCAAGCAACAGTTATTATCTAGTTGTAACTCACAACATCTAAGATATGGTTTGAACATACACAACATTTAGATATTGCAATAGAAAAATTATTATAAATGTCCCCATACAATAATACACAGTCAAATGACAAATGCAATGTTTTAATTAGAAATAATATTTTGTATTACTAATAAACTCCCGCTCTATATTGAACTGATATTAAATAAATTTATGTCAATAGAATGTATTCCAAAACGAAATAAAAATACATGTAATAAAGAGAAAAATGACATTCACAAATATTTATTATGTGTGTTTATGCTGTAATAGTAGAGTCAGTCTTCTCATGTTGAGTTGCAAATGACAGCCCAGGATCACCCATTTAAACACATTGATTATTTAAAAAAAACATAAAAAACTTAAATAAATACTTACAACACCTAGCTTTTCTGATGCTCTAGCCTTCCACATTCTAATATTCATTTCATCTGAACCTGACAAAATGTATTTATTATCCAAAGACCATTTGACGCATGTCAGCCTTTGCATTCTCTTTGTATGGTAGACATCTCTTGAATGGCCTTTGAGTGTTTCAAAGATCCTAACAGTCTTATCATAGCTTCCAGCTACCAACTCTCTTCCTGTTGGTGCATAGTCAACATCTACCACTGCAGAAGTGTGGTCAAAATGGATATTTACTGGTTGTTTTAACTTTCGAACATCAAATGTGTATAAACTGTAATCAGAATTTGATAATAAACCTATAAAGTACATATTTATTTAAAAAAAAACTTTACACCAAGAGTCCCTAAACATTTACCACTATCTAGGGGTATCCACAAAAGATTTATATACCAATTTTTACTAAATACAATGTCATAAATACTTTTAATGCAGAATTAATAGCCTGTCATAAAATAAAATAGCTAGATAGCTAATTAGAATGAGTGCTATATATAGTTTTTGGTAACTCTTGGATGGTGATATGAGTATAGGCAATTTACATATATAATATGTAAATTGCCTACACAACTTAATTGTTCAAACTAATATTTTCAATTACCAAGTAAGCATAAATGCAATATTAGAATACTTAACAATTGTCACTGAAGTGGTTTTCAAAAAGCTCATTAAAAAGAGGTGAGAACATAAACAATATCCATTTTTATAAATATATCATGAAATACTCACTTATAATCTTCATTTGCTACAGTAAACATGAAGGCCTCCATAGGATTCCATGCCAGTGCATTTGATCTCAGTTCTAGAACAACTTTCCTAAGTGGGCCAGTTTCTCTACAGTCATACAAAATTATACTTCTATCACTAGCACAAGAGGCTAGTAAATTTGTTTCTACCTGAAACATATAAATTATTATTGTTGTTTTTTTTATTTAGTAGACTCAATATTTTCTTTAGATTTTGATGTATAATAAAATCATTGGTTTTAGTTTTTAATGTTTAGTATTATCAAAAGACAAAAACATAAGCTATTACCTGATTAAATGCAACATGATGTAGACTATCTACACCCCATTTAAATACTTTAACAGGTTCATTTCTAGTATTTTCCCATAACTGACAATTTTCTCCACAAGTAGCAAATATAGGCTTATTTCTGTGATGTGAAATACCAGATACTACTGACATGCTTAACAAGGTATTGACAGGCTCTTCATCTTCAGCATCACAAACTTCAGACTTCCATGTTTTTATGGTTTTATCATCACCAACACTAGTGAATGAATCCCCATCAGGTGTATAACAAATAGCACGAACCCATCCCTCATGAGCAATAAAGTTCCGTGTGCATTTTCTAGAAGCCAAGTCCCATAATCTAATTTCTCCATCAAATGCACCACTTGCTAATACTGCAAGTCTTTGTGGATGCTTGGCCATGCTGGATACCCCATCTGAATGACCATCTAGACTACCCAAAAAGGGCTTGGCAAACACTCTTTCCAATTTAACAGCATTTAACGCACGAACATATTCGCGTGGGGCCTCCAAAGGATGAAGTGATGGATCATAATTTCTTTGAACTGTAAATATTTGGTTATTGATAGTTTTTGTAAAAGGATCTTTTATATTACCACATAATGAGCATGCAGAATTACTATATATTACAGGAAAAACTTACTTTTGTGAATATCCTTTTTAGTGGCACGTAAATAGTCTTCAGGATTTCGACTAATAACTTTAATTTTCAGCCCAGACATTTTGCATTAGTTTGTTTAAAATTATAGCGCAAGCTTATTATAAAATAAACACAAAATCGTTATAGAATAACTGAAAAGTTCAGAGTCGAATTAAAATTAATACGAATGTTTAGTTTATCATTATTCATTAGTGCATGAAGAAAACAACAAAATACACATGATTCTAACCTATATAGTATAATTAAACGTCAAGACTCAAAGGGTGACCAAAAAAATATTGACCAATTACCCACATATTCCGAAACTAAAGTAATTTTTCTTGGTTTTTTTTTACTGAGAAAAAATACCATTTTAAACATATGAGCTCTTGAGAAAACTTAATAACTTAAATAGTTATGAGGCTCTTGATGAAACTTACCCCATATGAACATATAAATTTCTAACATAAACTCCTAAGTTAAAATTACCCATCATTTGTAAAGGATTAACCTAAAGATTGTAACCCTAAAAAATTGTCACAGACTGTTTAGAGAATAAAATACCATAGGATGATAGAAGCTGATTGACAATTCACAGAAGACAACTTCAACTTTCTTCCTTTGTCCTGTGACTTTATCTTAGTCTATGGAGTATGGACTATGCTGTAAAAGGCACAACAAAAGTGGAAAGCTCGATCGTCCAATATTTCTTAAGCTCTGCCAAAGTTAATATTTCGTAATTCGTATAAACATTAATAAGCGTTATTTTAAAGTGTATGCTTTTGGATTGGATTTATGTTACATACTAATATAAATATTAAAAATTACTGATGTGCCGGCTTATTTATTAACTACATAACTTGAAAGTTGTGGCTGAATAAATAGAGTGAGTATAAAATCTGATTGATTTTTTTAAACATTTTTATTAATTCTGATGTGTTTGTCGAAGTGTTCGTCGAACTCGAATGTTAAGATTATGTTTTACCTTGTTGCAATTTGCGTTAAAATTATTTACCAAGCGGAACTTCGTCACTGATAAACACTGCATAAATATTTATATATGATAATTTTAAAGATTGGCAATTTATTTTGTGTATTGAATTCTATTGATCCTTTTAATGTGTTTATATTATCGTGTCATTTTTAATTTTGTTATATAATATAATGGTTTGTATATGAAATATTGTAAGTATAATTTAAAAAAAAGTTAAACAGCTGTGCAGTGTTCTCCATGTAGTCCTCCAATAAAGCAATAAGTAAATAAAGAAGCTATTTATGTTACAAATAAGGAAAATAAAACATGGCTCTTCTATAAATTCTAGACACCTATGAGGAAAAATTTCTGGTGCTGGTAAAAATACATTTTACACATCAAAGCCTATTAAGCACTCTCTTATATTCTGGTTTATTGATCTTAAAATTGTTTAAGTGTGTGTAAGTATGTTAATACAAAATAAATTGGATTGTGCTATTCTTTAAAGTTGGTTCTAATAAACAGTTAGGAATTAATTTAAACTGTAATTAACGACGTCATCAAGTTTTTGGCTAGAAACTTTTAAGGTTTGGAAATGAGTATTGGACACTGCAACATTGAAATGGCAAATTTTATGAAAATAAAAGAGAAGAATCTTCAACTAATCCAATTCTATAGAATATTTAGGTACGGTTCAATGGTCATCTTTGATGGTTGCCCATTACTAGACTACAAGTCTAATTTATCAGTAAAAAAAAAATATTTTATCCTTTTGCCATATAATAGTACCTGAATAACCATGTAAACTCCCAATTAATTGATTTTTCAGTCTGCCTAACGATTATATGGACAGTTTTATTATGTACAAAAAATGTCCTCTCAAAAATCACCCAATTACGAGTCCCGATGCAAAATAATAGACAAACTTCTAGTATGGAAAGTAGTGCAAAGCATAAAATATAGAAAGTAAATAATGGTTTAAGAATCAAGAATGTTTAATAAAATGTAAACCACAATTTGAGGAACATTTTAAAGTTTATTTTTCCATAACTGATATTCTTTCATGACTTTACATAACATGAAAAAATTAAAAAAATATTCTAAAAAACATGACACAAAAGTATTCGTGTAACAAAATAGTTCGTCTACCACTTGGCTTTGCTCTCAATGATAGCTTTAATGCGAAGGGGTATGGTTGCAACCAACTTCACGCTCCTCAGGCGTAATTAACTCCCAGACAGCCAAGAGTTTAGCCTTAAAGTCGCTCTGCAACCTTGATGAATTTTTAGGCAGAACTTTTTTCATTTTCCACCATAGGGTTTCGATCGGCGGCAAGTCCGGGCTGTTAGGTGGCCATTCAATTGTAGGGATGCTTTTCGCCAGCAGCCACGTCTTTGTTGTCCTTGCAGTATGGCAGGAAGCACCATCCTGTTAAAAAATGAAGGAATGCAGCCCCATATTATAAGAGACGTCGGAAACTTCACTTTGTATTTAAGACAATGAAATGCTTCATTTTCGTTCCGTATCACTTTTTCCTTTCATCGCCGACTGTCACTCCAATTGATACTACGCCAGTGATCGGAAGTCCAATTTAAATGATCACGAGCAAACTTTAACCCCTTTTTCTTTTGTACAGCAGTCAACAGTGGTTTCTTCTTAGGGGTGTAAAATCCGTAACACATTCTTTTTAGGACTCTTCTTTATACTATATTCTTCTTTATATTTATACTCTTCCAAGTATCAATTGAGACGTCTTTGTCATGTCCTATCATTGCACCGTGAGTTCTCCAGTACGAGCACGATTATTTTTCAATTCTCTTCAGAATTCTGTTTTCTACTGCACTTGTGATGTGTGGTCGGCCAGTTTTTTTTCAAACAAGAAGTCGTTCTATTCTTTTTATAGTGCTGAATGATTGGACCTGGGAAGTATCAAGTCTGTAGATATTTGGTAACTTGATTTGCCAGCATCGACCCCACTAAACTATTTGCTTTCGAAGCTCTTCACACACATGTTTGCCACGACACA
Organism: Pieris rapae; assembly: GCF_905147795.1. NCBI lineage: Eukaryota > Metazoa > Arthropoda > Insecta > Lepidoptera > Pieridae > Pieris > Pieris rapae. Next base: position 4,991,592 of record NC_059523.1, on the reverse strand, counting down.
TTGTTATTAGAAAACTAATGAAAAACACTTACATTTTGAGAATTTATACATTTGTCAAGTGAGACACATAATTACTTTTACAAATTTAAATTATGCAACATAATTGTAAAAAGAAGGGATTATTTTATTTAACTCAACGAACTATTTTGCTTATATCTTCATCGAATCTAAAATAGGATATGTATAAATTTAAAAGGCTAAAATAGTTTATTGGTTCATAATTAAAAATTGCCATAAGTAACGCGACATGTTATAGTAGAACAGCTTAATATTTTATATAGAAACTTATACAAAAATAATGAAGTTTGAAAAAAAATCACACTAGACAAACTATTTTGCATCGTATAACTTAATTCTGACCAATTGTCTGCTAATTTAGACTATCGACCCATTATGTAAAAAGCTTCATATTTACATTAATAATTGGGGCCTATGAATGGGATGTAATTTATCATCCAAACAGTATTGTCACCGACAGATAAATATTTATTATTATTTATAAAACAGATATCGTCACCACAATGATAAGGTCACCGGCTTCTCGCTAGCTTCGACGAAGTTTTAATTTGTTCGTTGACCCGGCCGGGTGGTGCGCCGGAGCACGTATTTGTGCCGCGAGAAAAAGTTAAAGGAATTGCGATATATGTGAATTTTTCGCTAATGTGTGGTGATAGCTGTAGGTAGAGCGTGATAGTAGCTAGCAACTGTGATTTATATTTGTATGTTGTTTTTTTGAGTCCGCCTCGTGAATCCGGTACGTATCGTGCTTTAATTGTTGTGTAATATAATCTCTTATTCCTTCTTATGTTTGAATAAACGTCATAGATTTAAATGATATATTCCACCTCCGAAAAAGATAACATTTGTTGTTAAGAAATCTAATATAAAATCTAATACATACATTCTAGAAACAAAGATAAATTTGCTACTGAATCAAATAAGCAGGTACTAAGAATTATTCTACGAACTTTTATAATCATATCTGAATAATTAAATGCCTGTTTTATCCTAATATATTCCTCTTGGTATAAATGAAATATGCCGGCATTTGTTAGATTACAACGTGGAATCTTTGTGCGGTGTCCGACATATTTGCTGTAGTATGTCCCACTTATTAGTTTAGCTACTCAATACTCATTCATTTGCCCCTTCTATTGCTTATTCGTTGACATTAAATTGAAGTGCCACGTAGCTGAAAACACGCTGTGATTGTTATAATAGTTAAATAGCAATAAAGGGAAAATTATGCCGGAACCATGGCGCCTTGTTCCAGAACGTGAACAAACTAGATCTTTCGAGAGTAAACTTTTCTATCGTATAGTTTATATCTAGTGATATGCAGTATTCGTGTAAATCGAAGTAAACAGCTGCGTGAAACTCCATCCCTGAGATCTTGGGTTCGATTCCTTGTAAAAAAATTCAAAGAAACTGATGCAATCTGAGGCCATGACTCATTATATAGGGTTGCAGAGCCATTGGATTATTATTATCATAGATACACATACGCCTAGTTACATATTAAAATCACGAAGTAAGACTTTAAAATGAAATTGAAATTGAGAAACCACTTCATCTGAATTTAATTCCAACCTTTTCTTTCATTTGTTTATCCTCAAGAACCGAGAAAGATGGCGTTTCTCCTACGCTTTACTATCTCCTGTTTTCTCTTATCGTGCCACTGGTCATGGACCAATGCGGAATTGTTCACTGCCATATCAGACGTCGAACCTCTTTTGGAGACACACAAAAGGATCATAGATGACCTGGACGAATATATCTCTAAGGAAGAAGAAAGATTGGTTGTCTTGAAAAGGTAGGATTTGAAATATCACAATTTCTAAGTAATAAGTGAGTAAATCATATTTCTTGTAATTAAATGTTCGCCAATTAGCAAAACTAAAGCTAATGGAAACTTTACCTTACCTCAAACGTTTCCAAATTAACGTTATTTATATTTAAATTAAAAAACAAAAAAATACAAAATTAAGTGTTTTTGTAGTCATTATGTTTGTTTTAATGTATATATTGTATAAATTCAAAACCATGCAAACAATTAGTTACGGTTACTGATACACAAATTGTATTATTTTTATTGTAAATATTTGTATACTGTCTGTGTGAATTTATAATCGAACTTCAATTTAGTAGATACGTTTTTGACATGTTGTTATCATATTTCGCGCTGTGAACTCTAGTTCAAACCCTAAAAGCTCTCAAATGTGTCAAACCTCAAACAGAAAAAAATGGTTTGACAGCTCTTGAAACTATATTTAAGTTTATTCTGATTTATAAAGCTATTATATATAAGCTATATTATAGGGTCTAAGGTTCTAGAATCGTTAGGTCCGTGCGTTATAAATTAAGAAAAGTACTTTAGTAACAACAATGTCTATTATTGTATTTCAGACATCTGAACATATATAAAAGAGAACATAAAATAGCAATGGAGGATATTCCCAACTACTTAGGAAATCCCATTAATGCGTTCACACTTATCAAGCGATTGACGTCTGATTTGGATCATATCGAGCACAGCATTGAGATCGGAACAGGTATGTTATTAACTGTTATAATACATACTACATATCGGAAGAATAGCAGCTGATACTAACACCATTGCTCCTACATTAATAAAGATTATGATATTACTACAGACTATCAAATGGTCTGTTAATTTGTTGATCTATTAATATTGGCAAATCAAGTAAACCACAAATGTTTTGAATTAGTGTTTTGGAAATTATAATGACAATGGCAGCTGGTTCCAAAACGATTGCTCGGACATATGAAAATCATGTAACATTCAATAGGATATAGTATTTAAAGCATTGCTATTGGTTTAGTATGAGTATTTATAAATTAATTAGTATCCTACTCCTTAAGTTAAATTATAAAGACCAAAAAACAATTATACTAATTACTTAGGGTCCTTCAAGAAAAGAGCGTACCAATTCTTAAAGGGCCGGCAACGCACTCGCGAGTCTTTGGCATTGAGATTGTCCATGGGCGGCGGAATCACTTAACATGAGGTGAGCCTCCTGCCCGTTTGCCCGCTGTTCTATAAAAAAAAACTATAGCAAAAATGAAAACCACTATATACATAATTAGATTACAATATTAATAAGTCGAGACTTATTAATAATTATGGTGACTGTATGTCTAAAAGGAAATGGTCTTAGCTTAGGTACTCTACATTAATCCTGAGCAGACTGACTGCTCCAATGGATTTTTTCTATTGCTATTTCACAACCGCTTAGAAGGTATGGTGAAGCAAAATACCATCTTGTTTCTGCCGAAAGTCGACGTCGTTGACTGAAGTTGAAAGAAGGTTGAACACCTTATGTAGAAATGTGTCTGCCTCATTTCCCGTCATTAAGACTAGAAGTCATTTTTCCTCCAAACTCGGGCAAAATTGAGTAAATTTGCGACCAACTAACCCAAAGATACACGTCCCTGTCGATAAACAATTTATAACTTATGTAAATTTTTATTCATAACGGCGAGGTGATGTTGTCCCGTTCTTTTGTGAGTTTTAAGTTATTTGGCTTGTTAATAACGTATTATCCTAACTTACGATGTTAAAAGATTTTATTTACACAATTTACTCACATTTAATTATCATACATTTTCTAAGTTAGGTAAGAGCGACTAATATTGTTTATTGTTTTACATTTATGATACCTAAATATACTTGGATTTAAGTAATTTATTATTACATTAATAACACGAAGTAACACAAATACTTTGAATTTTAAGCAAAAAAAGATATTTCATGAAGTTAGTTATTTAAGTTTTACTATCAAATCTTAAATGCTTTCACTATTTCTTTTATAAATTATTTCTCTCAATAAATACCAAATGGAGTATTATCTATCTAGTGTTATAACTATCAGAAACGCATCCTTTATACGAAAAAAGATATCCTTTTTTATATTTAACCGAAAATTTAAAAATCATAAGATAACCTTTGAGTAGCTAGAGAGTAGCTGAAACCAATAAGCCATCACTTAATCAAAAATCATACTAAAATAAATCTTAAATATTCAATTCATCGTAAAATAATCACTAAGTTGTACCTCGCAACTTATATTAAAACTTAAGATAACAAACGCATGCAAAGTTATTAGCTAAATGTCAATTGGGTAATAAATGTCAATGAGTTCTAGGCAAACATAACTTACGAAACATATGATGCAGTGATTAGCACATCACGATATTTGCTTTAGATCCGGTAGCAAAATTGTTGAAAAAATACGCATTTTTAGCATAACTGTTGTACCGGAGAATTCAAATATTGACGTAATTTTGTCATACATGATGTTATTACGAAGAATATTCATCGCCTTGTATGAACGTGCGAATTTATATTTATATTATTTATATTTATTTTCAAAAAAAATTATACATATCATTGCTTCCAATACACTATTTCACGAATGACGTGCTACGCGTCGGGAAATACTCCCCGGTAACATCAGTAATATTTTTATTTACAATATTCATGGGCGAGCCAGGGTGCAATTCCCCGCATTTTTTCAATTCCGCGCACAGGAATTGCGCCCTGAAACTTGCGTCCTTGAAAGTTTTCTATGGTAGTAGGTTATAATTATTTAGGTTATTTTTTTTCCACTTCCGGTTACTCTTTAGTCGATTCTCCCTTTTTTCCCTTAACACCCTTAACTCTCTTTTGACACAGGTTACCAGTTGTCTCAGCTTTTTTTTTATTCCCGTGTGTAATTATTACCGGGTTACTTGTCTGCCAAAATATAAATAATTAAAAATCATTACTGCAATTTCAGATTATATAAAGAACTTGACAGTGAACCATGCTGATGTTAAATACCCAACGTTGGAAGACCTTGCCGGCGCCGCCCAAGCTCTCACGAGATTACAAGAAACGTACCATCTCGAAGTCTCTGAATTGGCTGAAGGAAGACTTAATGGAGTCAACTACAGGTATAACAAAAATCAATCGCGTAGATTAAATATGCAAACTTGTGTAGAAAATTCTCGAACTTTAATTTTTATTTATTAGTTAGTTATTTTGTCTGAAAAGAATTTTAGCCTCGTAAGCATATTTCTCAGCTGATATTTAAATCTATTGATCAATTAGGACAATATGTGGTTTTCGTAATTCTCAAAGTTAAGTAGAAGTGAGTGTTCAAATAAAACATTAAATGCTTCTAATTTTACATTTACTGCCAGTTCTCAAATCAAAGGTGTAGAACGGAAGAGAACTGGCAATAAACTCTACCCCAATCTTTTTAATCACCAATTTTTTATGCTCTTCATAGGTAAAATCGCTATTGAAAGTAAAACAAGTATTTTACTGAGAATTGATCGACCGATATGTTAGTAACGAAGGTCCAAAGATATTTTTTATGCTTTCGTTTTATTTCCATCGTAATCAAGGTCCTTTTTATTTACATTTGCGTGTCACTTGTATAATGCAATACGCTACGACTCGTGTTCATTTAAATTACAGTTATTGCAAATATGATTAATCTATTAAGTTTTAAATGTTTATACAGTCTTATGTTTTTTCAACTTGACCATATTTTGGACTAGAGGTCGTAGTTCGTTTTGCTTAGTTTATGTTCCTCCTGTGAGTAGAGCGTTCACATACCACAAAGGGAAGGTAACGCCATATGTTTATCTCGCTCTAATACACAAATTTTACCGTTCTCTCTCTGTTTTACAAAGACGTATCATCACATGGTCTATATAATGTTGCGTAAGTCGTTACACGATGGTGCAAGGAACGTCGAATGTTTACTATTAAACGTTTACGTTTGCTAAATCGAAAATCTATTAAAGAACAAATGATTGGACTAGAAAATTCCAACAATTTATGTTCTTTATATTATTCGAAAATCATCGATCTAAGACCAACTATTTACGAAACTCGGTTATTACCAGCAAATCGATATATTTATTGTGACTAAAAAAAATTAAAAAACCCAAACTAATAATGGCTTTATTTGTTCTTTCATATTAAATATATATTATAATCTACCAATCAATCAATCTTAGAATTGCACTTAACTTAGAAATCTTTGTAAAACCGTGCTTTATGTTTCTGTTTCAATGTGTATTCCGTTTTGGCTTTTGTGTGTAGTGTAATTGTTTGAATATTGTTTAAGGTGACAAATACATTATAAAAAATAAGAAAGAAAAATATATTTAAAAGAATTTTTATAGTTTTGAACTTCATTTTAGAACCTATTTCAGTTCTTTTTCAGATTTATTAAGAATGATTACACCTGATAAATGTTTTAATTAATTTACCCAACCATAAATGTTTTTTTTTTACCAACATATTACTTCAGTAATGTATAAAATATTTAAATTACAGTGCACCAATGAGTGCGGGCGATTGTTATGAACTTGGTAAAGCTCTCTACAACGAGAAAGATTACACAAACGCTCTCGCATGGATGACACAGGCTATGCGAAAATATAAAGAGGAAAACCAGCCTTATTTGTTTAAAGAAATCGATATCATGGAATATATTGGATTCGCTCACTATTTATTAGGTAAATTTATACGTATAATTTGTAGTATAAAACATATCTAGATAACTTTCTATGATGGGTTAGGGTTGCATATCAACCTCATGTAATAAATGATGATGATCTCGCAAAAAATATGTAAAACAAATTAAAACAGTAATTACATTTTTTGACGTGACAACCCCGTCAAAGACAAAATTTAATAGTGTCAACTATTTAAAATTCCTTTTTTTTTAGTTTCGAATAATTTTAAAGGTATATTTAAAATTTGTGTAGTTTCCGACTGAATCTTCTGCCTTTTGGTTTATCCTTTATTGTATTTTAATGTATTATCTTCTTTCATAATCAATAATAATATTTATGTAAATATTAATATGTATTATTACTAGCTTATCCCTTTGTTTCCTTTTGATATATTTGTAGTTTCCCTACTCTTTACTTGAAAGTGGCATAAAGTTATTGCCATAAAATTAAAAAAATGTGTACAAACTCGGAAAAAAATAAAGTAAAAGTAAATATATGTTTGAAACGGCAACTTGGTCAAAGACAGAATGAAGACTTTTTATAATACACCTTATTAAATTTCGAATCATTTCCTAAAATTAAAAATATTTATAGGTGATGTCAAGTCTGCACTAGAATGGACAAAAAAGATGATAGCTCTGGATCCGAAACACGAGCGCGCACGCGGTAATGTTCCTCATTACAACAAAATTATATCAGAAGATGAAGAAAAACTACGTAGACGAAGGCGCGGGGTAGGTATTAATGTACGCTAAAACTATAATTTATATTTTAAATTATTATATTTTTTGACGTGACAACGTCTTATAATTCGATGGAGCCAGCAGCAAGCACCAAAAAACAAAACGCATGCGGCGTTACTTCGATCTGAGGCGTTCCATTTAAAGCTTAAAGTGCAAGCGAGGGCGTGGAACGAGCGACAAAGTGTTCGTTAAAAATTGACATAATTGTATTTATGCGTACAAATGAATGTAACTGGAACAATGTTATTGTGATTTCCATTTCATCCATTCAAAACGATGATAATGGCGTAATTAATAATAGTCTAACCCTGTTTTGACTTTAGTTATTAGTAAGACCTTGACAAAAAAAACAATATTTGTTTTTGTATTGTGTGTATTGATTGCGTATAACTTCTTGTTACTTACATAATACAATTTTTAGGACGTTGGGAAAGAATTAGAGGAAGAAACCACAAATAAGCCGCCAACACTCACTCCATACGCGAAAGAGAGAAAGGTTTATGAAAAACTCTGCCGTGGCGAAGTGGACATTCCACAAGAAATAACTAAAACGTAAGCAAAATGTGTATTAGAGGCATATGTTTTCAAAAAATGGATATAATATAACTATGCTTTAACAACCAAACTATAAAATGTCGGTTTAAGTTAACTATGCTTTAAAATAAAATTTAAAACAAAGCAAAAACACAATTTGACAAAAAGAGACAAAAGCTATCTTTCGAATAGTGCAATAACACTGATTTTGTTTTTATGAATAATAATTTTTCCATCCTTAGAAATAGAAGCTAATGAGATTCTATTTTGTTCATCTTAGAAAGATTGCCTTAAAGAAATCGCTTGGTAGGAATAAATGTTGCCATCGTAATATTCCATATTCAAATTCGTATCACGAGATACAATGTCGTCTTAAGCGCTGTCAATTGTCAAACTTCATGCATAAAAAACGACAGTTCTTGAAAGTAGATTTAAATTTCGAATTATTTGAAGAAGTCTATTAGGTATGAGGTGTGCAATTATTTAATCAATTACCATCTGAAATTCGCAATATCGGTGCGATGGACAAATTCAAAAACGCATTAAGATGCATGTTAGAGTAAACATAGTAGACTAAATTTGTGCCGACTAATGGCGACTTCTATCTCGCTCGTACATATTACATGTACGTACATATTAAGTTTCTCATGTAAATAAAAAAATTGTAATGAGAAATAAAATTCTTTAAAGATTAACTTTGATTGACGTTTCAGAAATTATAATTTTAATGAAACGTTCAAATACTTTCAGGCTAACCTGCAGATATTTAACAGAAGCCCACCCGTTCTTGCAATTGGCAGCCGTGAAGATGGAATATATGTATCGGAATCCCGATATTGTTGTTTTCTATGACGTACTCAGCGACCAGGAAATAGATCATATCAAGAGGATGGCTAAGCCAAGGGTGAATATTTTGTTTTAAAATTTATTTTGGTATACATATATTCAAAAAAATGTGTTTGTACTATGTACAAGCGTCAGGCGGGAGAAGATAAAATCATTCTAAAAATTTCATTCTGTTTGTAAAAAAAACCAACAATAGAAAAAAAGTATTTTGTATTTTATTAAGGTTTATATTATAATAATAAAAGATATACTTTGAATAAAAAATTTAAATTGAAAATTGAGAGGATTTTTTTTTATGTAAAATTTCTCAACAGTTCAAACGTGCTACGGTCCACGATCCAAAAACGGGTGAACTAGTTCCAGCCCATTACCGCATCAGCAAGTCGGGGTGGCTGAAGGATGAAGAGTCTTCCATAGTGGCTCGCGTGTCCCGCCGCGTGGCTCACTTCACAGGACTCGATATGACGTCTGCTGAAGAACTTCAGGTCGTTAACTATGGGATTGGGGGACATTATGAACCCCATTTCGATTTTGCGAGGGTAAGTTTATATAAATTAGCAAAATAAAATTATATTTATATTGTTATTAGGCATTTGTAACTAGGGTCAAGATTTTAAAATAGAATAAAAATGTTTTGTGTTAATAATATAGTACAAAAGTTAACTAGGGTATTTAAAATAATAGCAAGATTAAATTACAATTTTTTTAATTTTCATAAAAACAAATCTACAATATTGTTCATAACAGAACATAGTATTGTACATTTAAAGACATAGTCATAGATATATTACAAAGTTTTAATTAATATATGTTATTCTTTTGCTATCCTGTTTTTCTTTTATATATAAACTAGCTGACCCGGCGAACATTGTTCCGCCATAATGGCAATTAATAAGCATTGTTTTTTTATTGGAAAAAATACAAAAAAATTAAATACCTACATTAATCATTCATTATACGAATGGGCAATGGCATTATCATTACATTATAATTATTTATTATTTATTTAATAGAAATAGTTTGAATATTGATTTCTTACAAATATCAAATAGTCATCTATATGTCAATTACATAGCTATCATTTGCGTTTTGTTATTCCAAGTCTGATTCTTTTTTGTTATACCACGTTTTACTGACTGACGTTTCATGTCAAGTCACACGGGAACGCTGTCGAACGGGTTAAAAATTATCTTATGTCCGTCTCCTGGCTCTAAGCTACCTCCATACCAATTTTCACCCAAATCTGTTCTGCCGTTCTTGAGTTATAAGTGGTGTAACTAACACGACTTTCTTTTATATATATATATATATATAGATAGATATTATGACCTACTCATACAACGAACCAAAATTTTATTAAATAAAATGTGTACGTCTACGTTTGTACGTATTAATTATCCTTATCACATTAACGCATGTACTCGTATAAATTGTTTTTTTTTTTTTCAGAAACAAGAAACTGCATTTGGAAAGGCCAATGGGAATAGAATTGCTACAGTTTTATTCTATGTAAGTTATTGTATAATCGTTATTATTATTAATAAGCTATTTTATAAAAACAGAGCTACAAATATAATGCTTTGACTTACATATGAAGTGAATAGATAAAAGCTAATTTAGATAATGTATAATCTTAGCCTACATAATTATTAAAAAGAATATATTTAATACAGAAATAACATAATACATAAAAATATATCTAATAACTAACATTAAAATTTAATTATTATTATGTTTCGATTTGAGGTTACACAGACCATCAGAAGCTATAGAGCAACAGATAATAATTTACTGTTATGAAATATTATTTTTCCTTTTTGAGAGATAACATAAAAACCTCATGACAGGCTTCTTGATTGTTACACTATAACAATATCGTTTACCAATGGTAAATTCTAGAACATTCTAGAAAGGAAAAGACGTTTAAATCTGAAATAGTTTAATATAATTTCGTAATTATCTCGATTATTTAGTTTTAACCAGTAACTTAACTTTTTCGACTACTATATGCGTCTAGCGTTAATTTATTATTATTATTTCCTATTTATTAATATATAATAAAAAGATTAGGAAATATAGTTTAGTGAAGAAATTTGAGAATAAACTTTTTCTCCAGATGTCGAACGTGGCTCAAGGTGGCGCCACAGTCTTCACGGAACTGGGTCTTAGCGTTTTCCCCGTCCGGGGCGCTGCTGTTTACTGGCTCAACTTGCATCCGTCTGGTGAAGGGGATCTGGCAACACGCCACGCAGCTTGTCCCGTCCTCACTGGATCTAAATGGGGTAATGTTTTTTACACAATATTTATTATTATCCCCTTTTTTGGTACAGCGTGTGATGTTTAAGTATACTTTTTTTGTACATACTTTTATGTGTACTGTAATTATATAATATAGCCTTTTATTCAGTACAACTCTTTAGGTACACATATAAACATAGATTTCATTAAACTAAGTATTAGAAAGTTAAGAAAAAAAAACTATTCTAATATTTGTATCTTGCTGGTTTTTTGCAAATCTGTGTGTTATCTTACTGGTACTATTGATATGAATATAATTACATATATAAATATCATCTGTGTATATGTAATCCAAATATGTGAATTCATAGTAAAAACATATTTTATATTTTCAGTTAGAACTAATAATTTTAAAAATTCGTTCGAAAAACGACGTTGTAATCCCGTAGTAATTTAGTTTTCCCATCTAGAAGTAGAATTTCTTGATATCTTTCTTTTCTGTTACTGATCTCAATTTTCCAGGCAGAAGCACAAACAAACTAGGTCATACAAATTGAAATAGCGATAGACTTTAATAAGTTTAATATATCAAACCTCTTTCAGTGTGCAACAAATGGATTCACCAAGGTGGTCAGGAATTAATACATCCATGCAATCTGGAGTACCAACCCGAAAGTATGCGACGTAAAATCCCGCGACCGATTCCAAAATCATCGAGATAGGTAAAACTACATTCAGACCCTGCTCTGCGCCATTCGCGATTTTATACTTTGTTGTTTCCTTAACATAAAAACATAAGATTTATATAAGAACTGTAAGTATTAAGGATACAGCAATAAGACGCCATTTTTAAATGTTTTATAACATGACTGCAAAAAATCTTGTTTATGTTATCATTTTTCGGTTTATTATATAAAGAAAATAGCTGTTTTGATGTTAACTTCGCTTTTATGATAGTTCTAATATACGAATAAGATCGACCTAAATGCAAAAGCAAACATTTTCTGTCTTTTTCGTCTAATTACAACCCAAAATACATATAATTTTGTCAAGTTAATGTGCGTATTGAATAGTTCGTCTTTGTATTGGCGTCAACAAAAGTTTATCGACATGAGTCCCACAGCGTAGTTTACAAGACATTTGCTGGATATAATAATTCCTGTAGCATTGTTGCAAATAAAGGTTTTTGTACAAGCTAGTATATATATATAGTTTTATATTAATTTTTTAAAGTGCGAAATTTAACGATGGATATCGGCAAACCCAAAGTATCGCCGATATATCCGTATCGGTATTGGATGCATCCCTACTTATAAGACTTTCCAAAACTTTTGACATTTGAGTGTCTCCCACACTAATTGCCGACATATACTTGACAGTCTTAGTTTAACTATTAGCAGAACTGATACAAATATTTAGATTAATAAACACAAATTATTTTATATGTTATTGTACTATTTTAGTCATTAGTTAGCAGAGGGCAACAAGTATGAACGTAGCTTTATTACTTTATATTTAATGAATACAAAAATAAGTAAATCAATTAAATCAGTTAAACTGGTTTAATTAAAGTACTGAAATTTGGTTGTCACTTGACTTACAAGTCCTATGCGGGGAATGTTTCCATCGTAGAAGTAAAGGTCATTCTAGCTTCTTTAGTCTGTTTTGGATTTCTCCGATTCTTCATGTCTGGTTATTCCAGTGGAAAGCTGGCAATGTGACTTGAATCCCTCAGTGTGTTGTCCGCCCGATTCCATGTCGTTAGTGCTTTAATTAAAACATTTTACTGGGGAAATGGTTGTTGGGGGTGTCAATGTTGTCATATCAAAACGACAATACTATACGTAATTATACAAAGTATGAGTTCAAATTAGCATTTATGTAACAAAAAGTTTTTATTATCTACTATTTTTTCGTCGTCCTATGTTTTATCTGTGTGATTGTATCTATGATTTATCAAACTAACTGATTACTGACTGACATTTTGTCATGTGCTCTACAAGGCGTCCCACGTCTTACGCCCTGTATATTCTTAAAGAAAAAAATATATAATTACAAAGTTTATTAAGAAAGCCATACATAAAAAATTACCTAATTATTATATGGATTAATATTTGGTATCTTAATCTATCTGATAGTTAGGTTTGAAACACATAAAAACTGAATAATACAAATTTCTTGCCTCAATTAGTATATAAAATGAGGCTTTACATATATTTCAAGAATATTTTTAAAGCCATATTAAAGCATTTATTTGATTAGGATATGTGATAATTAAACGAATTAATATATTGAATATTGCTTTTTTCATTGATTGAAAAGATTATGTTATTTTTAAAATATTTGTATTCCAGTGTTGTATTGTGTTCAAATGAATCTACTAATGAAAATGATAATGTAATAATAATAAGAATAAAAAATATAATGAGAATAAAAATATCTTTTATTTTAACCTTTATATCAATAAATTTATTTTTATTTATTTTTATTTTTTTCCCTACTTGGCCTACCCCCCGGACGAGGTCATCTCCGGCCGTGGAATATCAATATAAAAATTATTATTTCTCTTTTTAATTATTATTTACAACTAAATTTTACTGGTTTCTATTGATAACTATGCTCCCTATTTCTGGTTGGATTTACTTTACATTTTTATTTATTAGATGGTTCAACAAGTCATTAGTATAGTGTTTTTAAGTTGCGACGCTGTATGCATGAGGGATCAGTCTGCATCTGAACAGGGGGTATCTTGGAAAGGGAAACAATCTAAAATCTTACCTGGGCGTGACCTCGTGTGGGACTATTGACAACCTGATACTAACCTCCATCGCTTATTCCTTCAATAAACTCGTCAGTTTTTAGGCATCAACTGTCGACAACGGTGTATCCATGGCATGGGGTCAGGACCCCCCTCTGAGCTGGTTCCAAAACTTTGGACCACTAATTGAACATAATGATTTTATTTCAATATTTTGTCACCATTTTTATGTAACTCCATACCTTCAATATTTAATTAATATAATAACTTTGTATGATGTCAAACGTATAAGTTCTTGACTTGACAACGACTATTTGACCCCATCCTGGCGCCAAAGCTGGACCGCCCCTGACTGTCGACACAACTTTTTAGGTCAATTTAAAAACCAATAATAGTTTGTCTCGTATGTAACGCTACGATTTATAGATAATCTAAAAATAACACATGAAAATCCAAATTTCAACTCAAAGATCGATTGTAGAGTAATTTAAGACAACAAAAATGTTACATATAGAATAAATAGTATACTGTACATAAGATTCCTGTTGTTATACATTACTCAATGTCTTCTTTCATCGTTTTAAAACACTGTTGATAGTTTGGGTGTTTCAGAACAAATAAAGTAAGTACATGCATGGAACTTTAGCATTGCACATTACTTTGTTTGCTATGAGACACTCAAATAGTTCTTCTCGTCTTGATACTTAATAGATAAGAAGAAGTTGTATAATATAAAATATCTACCAATAATGCTATCGTGACACGCATATAGCGTATAACCCAAGGTATTCCCCCTTGGATTGTATATATATGTCATAACAATTCCTGTGCGATTGTTTAAAACACAAACCCAATCATTGTGGCAAAAGGAAGTAGACGCAATTGTTTACCGGAGTTAAAAATTAAAAACTATTGGTGGTGATGTAGAGATAGCATTAAAACATTAAACCAAACAATTCTTTTTGCTGATACGACAATTATGAAAGCTCTCGAAATATATTTCGCTTAAGCAGTGATTCAAACGAAGCAACGACCTCACCTTATCATATCAATGACGTGCACAATACACTCCTATGTAGATGTGTAATTTATTATAAAAATAGATCAATGCTACATAATGAATATCTTATGTAACATTATCGCCAAATCTAAATAATTCTACATGTGGCGAATACTATGAAAAGAGCCGAAAAGGATAAAACGCGCGCATTCGAAAGAATTCTTTAAATTAATTAACAGGCAACAATAAATGCTTTCTGCGTAATAGATAAAGAATCGCAAATTACGAATACTGAAAAAGCTATGCAAAATGCATAATGACTCTTTGTTTCGAGGTCAGGAAGTGCGATCGTATCTCGAGTTACTTCAATACATTTTCACGGAAAGCCCCATATGATGCTTCATACGTCGTTATCAGTAACAAAAGCCTATAGGAATCCGTTGAAAGCGAATTTGACTTTAAATAATTTCTATTCTAAATGTCTAATGCTATCAATTTAAATACGTGTGCTATCTGGATTAAAAGGTTCGATTCGATAATTAAATTGTCGCTGATTAATTGTGAGTCATGGTTGCCTGAAATAGGTCGCTCAAAGTGATAATCCCGCCAGTTGCCCTCCTTTTCAGTTTTGTGTCAGTTGTATAATGTTTCTGCAACGAAGTGTTAGTAAATAAATATTTTTTGCATAAATTGCTTAGTACCCAAGATTAAAAATAAATTAGTATATATTTAAATTAGCTAAAGATACAGTCGTATAGGAGAGATTTTTTCATTTCCTTTTACATCTTTATATCCTATGTAACCCTTAAAACATTATTCATGGAAAGGCTAAAAGGATGTAAGGCCTGAACTGGGAAATGTAACGTTGCAAATAAATACGTGGACTTCTACTTACTGAGATACACTTCTCTTAACGATTTGTAAAAAAAACGTTTGTATGATAGGATTTTAAAATGTATTTCTAAATAATATGATCTCTATCTGATTACTATTTAAAAAATGATTGTCCAAGCGTGTCAGAATTTAAACAGCCTGTAGACTTTTGTGCCAGATTAAAACACGTAATTTGCATTTATAAATATCTATAAACTTACCTTTTACTTAGTTGACTTAGCATTTATAAAATAGTGGGTTTTCTAATAACGAACATGTTTCGTAACCACAATTTTAGTTGAAAAAATCATTGAAAACTCTAAACAAATTTTGTTAAAAATTAATTACTACCGTATTGGCCTATATTTATTGATTGCCATTATATTTTCCAGCTTCCTTTTGGGTCTAAATAATAGCATTAAACCAATCTGAAAATACACAAAACTAAACCACATCACACACTTTCTTTTAAAAGAGCCACCAAGACACTGATGGTAGCAAATGAGTTGTCGTCAATGAAACCGGAGCTTGCAGTATAAACATCCACTGACTGGAATCCAAGCATAGGGCATTTAAATTCTCGTATATCCAAGTGCTTGACCCATAAATTAACAAGACCTTCATGGAGGTCTTGTTAACTTAAAAAAAATAAAACATTCGTAACTTTTTTGAGCTTAGAAACATAAACAATTTATTTTCGTTTTGATAATTAAGGTGAGGTCTTTAAAGTAATTATAGAACTATTTCCCTGACCTGTCTTTCTTCATTAAGTTCATAAGTGTACATGTTTACCTATATGAATAAAGATATTTTAATTTGATTTGATTAGATAACATTTACGCTAATTCCTTAGTAATTATAGGGAATCTTATTTTGAATCAGTTTACTTTATTAGAATAGGTATATTTGTAAAACATGTTACTATTAAGCCTTATCAATAGTACTTTACATAGAACAAACAATGTCAGCTTCTAAATGTAGATTTCAGTTTAGACTTACGTTTACCATTATAGTACATACTTATTTTTTTGCGATTTGTACCATGAGTAAGGATTATTATTGCTAAGTACTTACTATAAAACATATTGTGTTGAGATTAGATGTTTATCCTAAAAATTATATATTGCGCTAGGAAAAATTAACGCATGTCAGGTGGTGATGGCCTAATAACATTATCTTTAAGTATAAATAATGACTTCGAAAATTTTGCTTCTAGTAAAGGCACCAAATTCTGATACTGGCCAGTCTTTTAGACAAATCAAACTTAGGAGGAGGGCTACGATAGATACAATATATTTCACCGCATTTTACGAAACACCATGTGTTTAACTAAGTTATTTGTGCCTTATCCTGTTTGACATTTTTTCACAAAAGATGTTGATGTTAACGGCACGCGCGCATTTTCCGCCAAATATCTTTGGAATTAATCAACATGGTAGCAACGTTTATGTATATTTACAATTTTGTTTGGCTTAAAATAGGCCGCTAGATTTCTATTATATTCCTTATTTATTTTCAGCAGGTACCTAATAGAATCAAAATATGTAGTAATAATCATATAGGCGTTTCAATACACAACAACAACATTGAGGCCGAAGACAACTAGTAAAAAACAACTTCAGATACGCTATTAGCAAAATACGTACTATTCTTTATAGGTCTATCAATTACTCATGCCTGCCTAGTATGCAGTTATGTTATCAATTACGGAAAGTGCTCAGTTCGTAATTCGATAAAACTGTTCTGCCTTACATTTACTGACCAAGGGGCTTAAAATGTTTAGTAGAACTGAAGAATTTAATAATTATGTAAGATTAAGGGCCTGTTTCACAATGTATGGATAAAGTGCCAAATAGCTATGCAACACATAAATTATTCGAAAGATAAAAGTTCCAAATAAGATACTTCGAATTTCATGACGTATAGCGCTATCTGACAGTCGTGAAACGGAAAAATATTATTTATCCTACCAATAAGTAATAAATAGCTTATTTCGAACTTATCCGGACATTGTAAAACAGGCCCTAAACCTTATTGTGGTTATAGAGAACCTTTCTATTTCCTGCGATTACATTTTGAGTCTAGTTTTAGTTGGGTTATCTTAGGGTAAGATTCAGGAAAGACTTAGCACGCAAAGTACGACTCCGGTACGTCAAATACAATAATATGTTTTTGACATCCTTGAGTCACTCTTAGGGCTATGCATTAACTGTGAATCTGTGGTTTAATTAACACACGACAACACATTGTTTATGTTTTAGAATCAAAGAGAACAGAGGCACAGAAGTCCCCATAATAATCAAAGATGCAGAAATGAGTTTGTCCAGGTGGTTCCGGAACTTTCCAACAATTAGCCTTGCTTTTGATTTATGTAACTTAAATATGCAGGTAACATAAAAACACAGTTTATATCCTTTATTTAATCGCAGATTTTACATCAAAATTAAATTACAATTCCATATTGAGATTCTTGTAGACATAAAATTACTACTCTATGTAAATAACATTTATAGAACATTTAAAACATCAATAAATACTGATTAAAATTGTAACATATTAATCTAATTATCCCTACCGGGTAACACAACATCAATAGGTATAAGAAGAAAACAGGAATATGTAGATGTAAATACTTAGGTTATGTAAAAATTTGTAAACAAAATCCATCCTTTCATCCAAACAATACCCTGTAGTCACAACTCGCTTGATCCCACCCTCACAATCAGTAGGAATATACAATAAAAACATTGCAGCGATAAAAAGAGGATCAAAAATATAAGATCTCAAAATATAAAATAGATTCTTAGAATACATATTGTACTATATCTGAAATGTCATTCTCAGACTCATATTTGTTAGGAATGTGCACAGATTAAAGCTAAAGGAAGTCTACATTTAACATTTAATGGGGCCAGCTAACACCGACATTTAATAAAACATTAAACACCAATAATCGAGTTACATTCGAGAACACTTAATTATTGAGCTGACCTGATAAATATACTAAGGTTGTTCACTATCTCTACTTATATTAAACAAAAGTTAAAATGGCAAGCCATATTGTGTTGAAGAAATACCGTTGGTAATAGGTACTATCATCATCAAACTGGTAATATTTAGATTTCATAATTGCGGAATTTGGAGATAACTTCAGTTGGTGGTTCTTGGTTTCCACCTCCCCATCGTCCCCAAAGATTAGCTCCTCCTTCAGATGCTCGTCTGGCTGCAGCATTGGTTGGCCCTAGGCTGGAAGGTCCTGAGGCACGACCAGAGTCATCTTCCAACATACGATCCTTGGTGTTAGGCTTGGACCAATGCATAGACTGTTGAATGTGGTCTTTCATCCCAAACCACTGTTTATATCCCATTGATATTCCACTCATCCTCCACTTGTCATACAAGGCCCTCTTTGAGGGGTCACAAAGGGTCTCCTTTGCTTCCTAAAGAAACACATACTTATTTATAACTTTTGCATAAATCATGGATGTGTGACAAACTTAAAATAACACACAGATCATTATAGATGTAAATGTCAAAAAAAAAGTTGTAACTTCATTACTTTATTGGATAATAAATAAATTACCTTCAGTTTTTGAAATTTGGCCTCAGCATCTTTATCTCCAGCATTTTTGTCAGGGTGGTATTGCAAGGCTCGCACTTTATATTCTGCATTTATTTGTTCAACCTGTAAGGTTTAAGTTTCTATGAGAAAATAAATTATTTGGTTTTCTGACACAGATCTGATTCATTCATTATTAGCAGTTTAGCAATTAGGTAAACTACCAAGAATATATTAAGACCTCATAATAAGAATGGTTCTCATTACTCAAGTCTAGGCTATTACAATATAAAAGTATGTAACTACAGAATGTAGGTCAATTTATGACGTGAGATTAAGGTCAAACAGCAAATCAATAGTTCGTGATTTCTTGTAAATTAGCGAAAAACCAACTTACCGTGGAGCTTTCGTCGCATCCTAGCAGCCCGTAAAAATCGTCGTCCGGGTTTTTTTGATAATTCAGGATTTCATCCACTCCAGTCATCGTAACAACCCACCCTTACAACACCCTAGCGGAAACTGGCTTTATACGTTCTACGTTGAACCTGTAATTGATTGTTGAATATTGTGATACAGCACGCTACTGATTGTGCGAATTACATTAGTGTTTGAACACTACAAACAACTTTCGACTCTAACTGGATATAGGAAAGAAGCAAATGATTTTACTCCGAGTTCTGATTCCTTGCGCATGCTTCTAGGGTAGGTTACTTATATAAAGCTGTATATAACATTTTGTTAATCACAAGATTTTCCCATATTCAATTTGCACATTTCCTTTTATAGAATTTTTATTCTTACCTATTTGTTTGGACATTGGGATTTGGGATTTCCCTTTTTTGTATTGAATCATGATTGTTGTGACTGTAAAGTGCTAAGTCAAAAGTGATAATTGACGTCAACATGTACGACTTTGATAACTGACATTTTCTCGTGACAGCTTACTTTAACCTCTGACTAGATTGACAACAAATAGAGCCTTTATTTTTATGCAAAAAAAAATATCCCATCTTTGTCCTTTCTTAATTCTTTGGTGACCTGACCTTGGTGACTACAGTCATTTCGTCAAAGTTTGCCCAAGTCCTAATCGAAAAGTGAATGTCGCTCAAATTAGGTAATGCGAGTTTGGAGTTTTTTTATTTACTTCTAAGGCTAAGATTCAGAATCGATAGCGTTAAGTCTACTATATACATACGTCGTAGTCTGACTATATCGTACGAGACAACAAATGTCTTGGATTTTGATATTTTAAGTTATCGACAAAACCTTGCACCCAAACTAAACCTGAGCGGTTTGCTACTCATTCGTGTTAATAATCTTGTAAGTACATATATCTAACTACATAACTATTGACCGGGGCTTCCTTTGTGTATAAATATAAGTATAGAATCAACACCGGCGCCCTGTATTTTTCAATAGCGATACCGATTTTAATGTTTAAATGTTGTAAAGTTTTTGAGCAATACCAAGATTGCGAGTTGCTATATCAGAGCTACGGATAATATCCGTCTCTTCTCTTAATAGAGAACTACATCAAATTGCACACAAAAATATATAGTGGCGATCACTAGAGCAAAGAAAAACTTACGAGGCAGCTTGTCCTTGCAATTCAATACAATACATTTTTTTTTTTGGTTTCTATTATTTTGCGCGCACCACACGCAATATGATATGTACTTCGTTTTATATTTAATGGTATATGCATAAAAAGTCAATTAATAGATTGATAAACAAAAGCGGAACCGACATAATCTTATAGAGGGATCCCGAGTGGGGATTCTGGGATTCAGTGTACTAAACTCTAACACGCTGTTACGTGGCAGATTAATATACAGGGGGACACCTTGTACCCGGTTAAATACGGTAGATATATGGGGGTCATATTTGGTAGAGGCCGCCCGTCAGGGATAAAGGATCCGATCCAAATCCAGATAATCGCCAGATACAAGTAAAATTAAATGTCAGTAACATTACGTATACACATATAAATATGAACCATATAGGTATCTATGTATATCTTAATCTGACGCGCTTGAGTATTTCAGAATGGCTAAATCTGACACGCTCGATTATTTTTTTTTTCATTTTCGACCCTTACATACGACCACCCCCGCCATGCAAAAAATCTGATTCACATAAGTACATTATTCTAAATACATACGTAGGATATGGATGCTATCAATATCTGACGCACTCGAGTATGTCCATGGCACAGTTCTTTTTTTACATTTTTGAAAATCTATAGTCGCTCCCCCCACCGATGTAAAAACCTATACATTAATTATCCTTATTATTATCTTAGCTTCACAACTCAATAGGTCTCTAATAAGCTCGAGTAAATCCCCATTTAGCATCGTGGTATCCCCTACTTTTAAGAGCCAGTATTATCAGAAAATATTTATTTTATATTATAAACTATATGTAAATAATATAATAATGTATTATAGGGAAAAGTTACAAAAAACAATCTTAAAAATAATAAGAGTATATAGTCAACAATAAGAACAGATCAAAGCTATATACAATAAATATATGTATAGATCTTTTAAATACAAGTACCTATCGTGCTACTCTAAAGTATGTTACGAATTCAAGGACAAAGGTTACTGAGGTGCAAGCTCCAAAACAATGAATTGTTTGAGTAACATACTCGCAACATAAATAAAATAAGAAAACCATCTTGGATATTATGCTCCTCATGTGGGATGCTACACGTATCGCATACAACGAAGAATAAAAAAATTAAACAATAAATCTCAACAATTCTACAAAAAATATAAAAGGGTAGGGAATCGTACACTCAATATAAACATCAAGGCTGACGACATTGCATATTCCGTGCATGCTCTAGACATTGGTGTTTCAACAAACACACATCGATTTTGCATCAAAAATAGCTCCCCAAGACGTTCTAAACGCAAGTTTACGCAGCTCATCGG
Source organism: Pieris rapae (assembly GCF_905147795.1). Classification (NCBI taxonomy): domain Eukaryota; kingdom Metazoa; phylum Arthropoda; class Insecta; order Lepidoptera; family Pieridae; genus Pieris; species Pieris rapae. The sequence continues at coordinate 4,969,565 of NC_059523.1, read as the reverse complement.
CCGCAGCGGCTGTGTGCTACGCTTGTGAAAATTAATATAACCTTGCCATGAGTTTTCCGAGACGTGCGCGCGTATTTGTTACTCGTAAATAATCGCGATGCCGTTGTTATGAGCTGTTATCGGGGCCATCGCGCGTCAACGAACTAGTCGTTCGAAGATCCACCATCTTTGGCAGCGGAAGTAGCGGCGGATGTCCCGGCATGGGTGAGTAGAGTACCATATGAATGCTTAACAACAATCGCCTCGTTCCCACATTCTCTATGCGCCCCGTGTCCCGCCAAAAGTTTGTTCAACCTTTAATTTTTTGTCGAGATGCGTTTAATATGTGTATGGTGGTGTTTATTTTAATTATCTATACACGTAGCTCTCGTTCTTCTGGATTTTGTTCGTACGAAAATAGATGTTATGGCCTATGAAATTTGAATCATAACAAACGCTACAACGTAAATGTTTATACATAAGTGTCTATTGTTTTATAGTGGATTTTAAGTTTTTGTTTCTGTGTTACATCATAGTATCCACATATAATAATTATTATTAACAGCGTAATTAAATCAACACATACGTGCTACCAAGACTTGATTTGCATACATATGAGAAATCTACATAAATATATAAATCTACATATACATTTACCATTAGCGTCAATATAATTCATTAGTAGATTAATTATGTAAACAAATGTGTAAAATAACTAAATAATTAGCTACATTTCATTTTCAATAGCAGTCTCTTGAATTTTAGTCAATCGTCTCTTGAATTACAATGTATAGAAGTAATACATCATTGTCCTGAAAGAAAAGTAGCTATGCTTTCTCCGTTAAGAATAACATGTCCATAATTCAGCTAAACTAATACGTTAAGATGATAAGCATGCAAACGCCTAATTAATTATACTTTGTATACCATTAGCCTACTAATTTTGTGACATTGAATAACTTAGGTACTGTTAGGTATGCGTGCCAAACATATATCACACTTGGAGTCTCGGTTACAACAATGCAACGATTATTCGTTATTATTCTTTGTCTGGAGACGATCTTAGTTTAATACCAGAATATATGTAATGAGAAAACGCTTGTGAAGGAACTTATAAAAAGGATTATATAATGGTTTATTATTACACTGTTTTTACAATATTGCTTATGTATTTATAATATATACTTATAAGGCTCAAAACTACGAGTAAATAATTATACAAATTAAGATTTATAATTGTTTAAAAGGCAAGGTGCCTTTATTGCGTGGGCGAGTATTTAGACCATAAGTTAGTGTTCTTATAATTATGACATTTGCCTACTTTCATATTATGGATTGTGCGATTTTTTACGATTAATCGATCTAAATGACCACTTTCTTTGCAAATAAACGATTTATTTTTAAATACAAAACAGTCTTGATAAAAAAACTAAACTAAAAATGAATCAAAGATACACAAATAATTTGTAAAGATAAGTATTTTTATCAAATTATGATGAAATAGAGTTTACGCTGTGGGGAAAAGGTTTTAATTAAAACTACTAAAACTACTAGCAATTACCTATTTAGATTTGATGAATAAATTTATCGAGGAAACAAATTTTCCATTTATATTCCAACTACCACCCTCCGTAACTCAGTACAAATACTTGGTTAGTTCAAAGCTTCAGATGTGTTCAGGAAAAGATCTGGTTTCGCTGCCTTGTGACATAAAATATTTTATCTGTAATAAAATGTAAGGGAAATTGAAGGGTGTGAGTAATTTTAGCTACTAGCTTGTAATAATTAAAGTTACGTCACCCTTTTCCAAAAGGACCATTAAGATATATTGCAACAAACTCCGAAGCGAAATTAGAGAATTATCACTAAATAAATTCAAAGCCCTCGTTAAAAGTAAATTAATTAATAAAGCCTTTTATAAATGTGACGAATACTTAAATGATCCTAATCCTTGGGATTGATTTGCTCCAGATCAAATAATTTGTATTAAAAAGTTGGCGATTGAAAAGATTGGCGGAAACTTTCGTGCCAGTTCTTCTTACCCGCTCTTCGCCCTTGACTTGCGAATTGGTAGTAAATGTAAATTTACAATTCATTTTATTTGTTTTTTTGACGTTCATAAGTGTACATGTTTACCTATATGAATAAAGATATTTTTGAGTTTGAGTTTATTAAGCTCACGTGAATCGATTATTGAACCCAGGACGAATCCTCGAAGTTCTATTTAGAACTATTTTATTTATATAAATAAACAGTATAAGACCCCCCTTCATAGAAGACTAGAACCCAATACTAGATCAGCTTAATTGAATTCTGAACTAAAATACTCTTTCTTCTCTTTGTCTTCGTCGTGTTTTCGTTGGAAAGAGAGAGAGTTTAGTTAAAACGGTGCATGGTGTTTAACGGATTGAGGTATGTTTTTGTACGTTAACAAGAATATATGCAAGATTCATTATGATAAATAAGAGTAATTTAAACAAAATTTTAAATTCATAGTGATGTCACTGTAAAGTATTTCTCGTTAAATTATTTTAGTCATTACTGAGAAATTCAAATTAGTTCACGGGTTTTGTGTTCTACCTCGGACCGTGTGTCTTTATATTGCCGCGATGATCTAAAACATGCGTGCTTCTGGAATCTCTCTAATAAACTGGAGTGGTCGTTGAACTTTGTACCTGCTAATAAATAGAACGGAAAATTAATTTAGGGAAATATATATTTTATTCCAGTCGTCGTATGCTTGAACTTAGCCACGGTATATATTAATAAATTTGCTTGATTAATATTTTATTGGGTACTGTATTAGTACTGAGTATAGCTGTCGATAATTGGTTTCCAAAATTGATAGATCCAAATCTGTAAAACTCAAAAACTAAACGTCTATAAGAAAAAAATAATACCTACTATTAAAGCAGCTGACAGAAGAACGTCGTAAGAAATAAACAATATAGTTATGAAAGGGAGTCGCGGATGTATACATATATTCTATGTGAGCACTTTGAATTAATTCGATACAAACGGAAGTAGCCAATTGTATCTAAGCTGTGGACGGCGCATGTCGCGACGTCTATCCCATAATGCCCATCTTTGTCTATTGACCCTTATTCTGTATTCTATGGATGTCTTCATTAAAGAAACACTATACATTTTAAATTAAGAACTTTTATGTATGACTAAGTAAGACCAAAATAACTTGGTAACACGAGTAATTTGGCAGATGTGTAAGTCACAACTTGTATATAAAGATAATAAATGGAGCATATCAATTTAAATAAAGTCATCTCTTAACATTTATATTAATGATGTACAAGTTGGTGAGTAATGCGCGATTTAATCTCGTTTTGTTTCGTAGGTGCGTTAGCGCATTGCACTTAAATAAACCCGAGTGTGCATTCCATAAATAACAAACTGATTTGGAACATACACCCATCGAATTAAGCATACAATATAGAAAATGCGATTCCTGAAAAAGTTATAGTATAAGAGTTTTATAGAAATATAAGAAATAAAAAAAATATTCAAGGTCTATAGATTGCTTCTGCTGTATTGCTTACCGGTATATTTAAACGAAAAAGTTTTGATTGAGTTGAAATTTGTAAGTACAAATTTTTTATTAAAATAATAAGAATTAATTTTTATTCATTATTTGACATTCTTATTTGCCTTTTAAACCTCAACTACTTGTTATATTTGAGGGACACATCTTACATATTATTATTTTTCGATTAAATAAATTATACAAACTGGTGCAACCTAAATAAAATAAAAATCATTTATTCATATAGGTAACACAATGTACACTTATGAATGTCAAAAAATAAATATACATTGAATGAATTCTAATTTTACATTTACTGCCAGTTCTCAAATCAAAAGCGTAGAACGGAATACGCCAATAAACTCTTTTTCATTCAATTAGTAGGATTCAATACAGATAAAGTTAAATTGATTAATAGTGTTAAAAATAAATTACTGTCAAGTGTCATTCTGTGTCGATTCTTTGTAAATGCGTTAAGACAAAAGTGACCTTTATTTAAAAACAGATGCATCTGTAAACACAGTCGCATCCACATCTGGTTTAGGTTTTTTTTGTCGCAGCGGTCAGTGATAAAACAACAGATTTAAGACGCTTTACCTAGATCTTTTTACATTTGAAGACTTCGTATAGTATTAAGTTACATGTCTGTATGTATTAGGTATTAACAAGAACGAATTTCGCTTTAGGCTTCGAATGTTAAATGTATCAATATTATTCTAAGTATTTTAGCGTCTACGAAGCGTAGCAGCCGATAGCAGACCCCAGCAATTAAGATTTGTCTATTGTTAAATTTTAGTTTAGGATTTGTACAGATTAATACTGCAGCTGAGTTTCATCATCGGTCGTCGAGGCAGAATACGAAATGTCACCCGTATCACATTGTCGTTTCGGCATAACTGATTTTGTCGACTATGTCACGCACCACCAATATGTGGAAACAGCTGCTCACCGATATACAAACCTATTAGGCGTAGGGTCCTTCATGAAAATCTTAAAATTCCGGCAACGCACTTGGGAACCTTCTAGCAATGTGATGTGACTATGTCTATGGTCTATCACTTTACATCGGATGAGCATCCAGCCCTTTATATAAAACTGTTAATGTTGAAATCTTAGTCGCTGTCAAATATATTCTGCTATACCTTTGCAACGATACCTGTTTTGTAGAAATCTGTATTGTTTTATTTTTATCTGATTTAATTACATCACAGAAAACGTGGTAATTTATTATACCTACTCCGAGGATTTTACAGTACTGTTTGTTTTTAATGTTTAACTTTATTGGGGAAACTTTTCTTAATAAGACTTGCTAAAAACCGAGTCAATATACTTTAAAACAAATCTCACATTTACTCAAAATTGTAGTAACATTCAAGAGGAATTCGGTTATTAATATTTTGCATGCAACAGCTGCAAACGATTGCAAGATGTCGCCCCCAACACTTCTCGTTTTACAAACGTCTCCAGTGAAATGCTGAGATTTGGACTGTATATGTATGTCACGCGCAACAATTTTGGTACTAAGTTATATAATCTACTACAAATAATCATTGTCTCCATCTCACATATGTCGACACCAGGAAGTAAGCTTGACTTATAATTATAGAATTAATCAAATACGATTGGTTCAAATATGAAACGTCAACAATTATATTTACAAACATTGAAGCGTGGCGTGTGCTACCAAAACGGACGCCGACCAAAATTAAATCTCGCAGGCCCCTTCATAAACGTATGTTGGGGTTCGTTTCCTGTTCGCGCGTGCTAAGAAAGCTTCCCTTCCTAAAAGCTCGCACGTGTGCTGAAGCTTCCACCTGCGCAAGCGTTGCTTTAAGTTTGTGATAGCGCAGAGCCCGCTACGCTGTCGACGGGATGTGTCGTGCTTAACGTTTATCGTACAATCATGGGACCCCAGTTCGATTTTTGTTTACGAGCGACAAGTAAGTGTTTTTTAATATTCGATGCACCGCGTTCACAAGTTTATATCTTATTGAATTTTTGATTGAAGATTACGTTAATACCAAACGAAAATATATATGTATTATTATATTTTTTAATGTATATGAAATTCCTATTATTAAAGGAAAGCGCGAATATATAACGTGATTTTATTATTGTATATTTTATATATGAATTTGTTATACTACACAGTACACACTGCTGTATAATTCCGCCAATGTCGAGGTAATTTAAATGATACCTAATTAGTTATTGATGTGTTCGTCTAAAAATAATTATTCAGCATTCACTGAAATTTTCATTTGTTTTTCTAACAATATGTACATATTCTACGAATCAGTTAACAAAATTTCCAAGAAATTAGATTGATTCATCTCTAACGATCGAATCGTTGATTTTGTTATTCAAATATTCCTATAATTAGTTACTAATTCAACACCATTAGATGCTTAGAAAGGTATTTTATATGTAATGAACTGTCCTAATGTTAATGATTAATTGAATATTAATAACTACTATACATATTATGTATATATATATATTTTGTTGTTATTTTGTAGTTCTCACGGTACTTGATGTGTAAAAACATTAAGATTAGATACGATTGTATACTAATTTGTGAGTACAGAGACCTGATGAGCACCATGTGTCCTCAGGGTGCATTCTTTCCGCCCCTTAGAGATGAATGGGATACGCCCAGCATGCGGGTCCACAAAAAACCTTTAGTGCAGGATACTAGAGATTTTTAAAATTAAATTACTTAAGTGATTTCCTATGTGAATAAGTTCGTCTTTGTATTAAAACAGATGCCGAGTGTAGCTTCATATTTATTTACAGCATACATCCGCCAAATTAAAAAAGAATCAAACACAACGAAAATATATTTATTGATTATCAGAAAGCAAATTATTTTCTGCTATAATGTTTTCGAAGTAGAGTTTAATTTATAAACATAATGGAAATTAAAATTTATAATAAAAACGTATCTGTTTTATATTTGATCACAACTAAACAACACGTCAATTCTAGTACAAATTAATTCGCCGAATTAAACTCATTAACTGTTAAATTCCATATAAAGCTACTGAGTCATTCATTCAAAACAGGAACAATAAAATCCTTCTTTAAAATAGGTCACAACATTAGCTTCTCTTATCTAACCATATCATCAACATACGAGAACAGTGGTTTAAGTATCACGGTGCTGGATGAAGATTGCTTTCAATTCGCATTTTCCGGCTTAGGTACAAAAGTAGGTTGCTCTCCGCGCCCATACTGGTCGTAATCGAGAGCCGTTACTTCATTGTCGTTATTGAATAATTCCCTCAAGGCGCAGTCTGCCTCGGACGGCGGTAGCCATCGTGCGATACTCTTCCTATATATTATGACCGTCGGTAAGAATCCAAACGAGTATTGTAATTGACTAATGAATGTATGTTTTATATTCCTGATTCCAAATTTGAATTCTCTTTTTTCTAGATAATCCATCATACTTTGCATTTCCGGAAAAAGATGTCCCAGACAATGCCAGTTCAACGGTCAGTGGGCCCGAGCAGTATTCCCGTTCTGCTCCTGCACGAGCATGGGCAGATGGTGGAAGACCACTTCAATCACCAAGGAGAAGAGAGCCCGAAAGCCCAAGAAGAAAGGAGTTCAGGGCTCTGCTTAGGTCGCTGTCAGCGAAGGAACCTGAGAAGGCAGAAGCTTTTCTCAAAGGACAGCCAAGACCTGGGGACTGTGCCCCTGGTGACATGAGACATACATTTACTGCGCCAAGGATAAAGTAAGTGTAACACTTTTTGTTAATGACCTTGGGGTCTGTACTGTTAAGCTGTCTTGACTAGACCCCTTTGTTTTGTCTTCTGAATAAGACAAAGTACTAGCTATTATTTCAAATCATCAAAATCAGGTTAAATGCCTTAAACTAACAAATATATAATAGGTATTAAAGTATTATACTGTGGTCACTTTTGTTTATAATAATGCAAAATATTCAAATTTGTAATATGTCCTTTTGTCGCACAGGAAAGGCAAAATCAGTACAACTATAGTCACATTAGATGGGACAAAGGAGCATGAAGAGGTTTTCTATACTGTACCCCAACAAGGCCGCCGGCGACACTCAGTTGGGGGCTATCTTGCCACAGGCGCAAGCGGTGCGGGTGAAGTTACAACTGTGCCTAGTGAAGTCCCCAAAATGCCACCTCCAAGATTCAATCAACAGGACGATGAAGTTAGGAGAAGACGTCCAAGAAATTTCTCATTTAAAGGTTAGTTATTTTACCAAATTACATAGAATCATCCAAAAAATGTAACAATGGAAATCACAGCTCGTTCAACAGTCCCTAATTATACAAGCTATGTATACAGAATCAATAGTGATTGGAAGGGCAATTTTATTGTGATTCCAGGAACATGACATAATTTAATTCTATTATAAGATAATTTATGTACACACGACTGATAAATGGTCATAAACAATACGAAGACGTAGGGAACATACACATTATCTAAGAGCGTTGCACTCAGGCCCTTCGAACCCATTTTGATAAACGTCTCTCCCTAAATATTAGAAAGCGGTCGGCGCTTTTGTTTTTAGCGTTTCGCAATAGATATCACTCTTTATAGGAACACCGACATTACTATTGCATAAGCGTGCATCGATATCCGTGCATATATTAACCTTTTTATGTGAACCTTCGCTATGAGAACTAAATATCACTTGGTAGTCAACATATGACCGTAATAAATTATTGAATATGTAATTAGTAAATAATTCTACACCTACAGAAATACGCGTGACATGTTTTGTTAGTGTTAAAAGTGTTATCTTAAAACGACAATTTAATCTAGTGACAAAATAAGCAAAATATCGATTCTAATAAAGCTTATCGACGGAGACGATTTTTTTCCTCATGACAATCAATACGTGTTTAGAGTCTATTTGATGGTCGATAACGTTTCGGGAATATTTACGTTGGGTCTTGACAAATAAGATTAGAGGAGTTGCGATAGTGTTCGCGAGCTTGCGTTTTAGCGCTTTTAGTATGCGAAGTGCGTGCGCGTGAGTTGGCTGACGCCAGTGAACATTGCGCCGGAGTTCCGACCGACACTTTGAACTGCTCTTCGCAGCCTTCGAACATATAATTTGTAGTGCTTAGATGCATTTCAGTGCAATGTATCTTTAAGTTTTATAAGTGAATCGGTCTGATCAATTTGAGGACAATGGCGGATCTTAATATGAGTGAGTTATTTGGGTTCAATTTGCCATTAGAACATTAAAAAAATTTAGCATTATTTATTATTACGATTGTTTATATTTTGGAAATGACTAAAAACATACGTTTCATTGCACTTTTAAATTGCTAAATTAAAATTATTATTACATATTTACCAATATATTTCAAACCTAAATAATATATAATATACATATATCATTATTATTTAAACTATTGTTAAGTTTTTGCGAAAATTATGCGGCGTAGGACTTAAAAATACGTTCATAAATATTAATTCTAAGAAACATTTGAAACAGATGAGACGACCTTAGTCCTTCTTGAAATCCGAAGACCGCCCAAATCAATGTCAAAGAGTAGCTCAACCTATCTTTTTAACCGCCGTATTATGAAAATAACAACCTTATGCTACTAGACATAAGGCTAATAATTGCGTGACAATATTAAGAACTTCTCTGAGGGCACATTAGTTATGCAGGGTAGCAAGACCAGCAGAATAAACATGGTGTACTTTACATGCATAAGAGCGTCTCTCGTAATGTACTCGCTGTGGGAATGTAAATGCACCGACGCCTATTTTGTCTTAACATCACGAGATACTTACTCCTTGACTGCATACATTATATTTCCTTTGTGACCTATTGTGATATTTCTAGCGCAGAGGATTTTAGGGAAGAAATTCGTTTATTAAATAATGATTTAAAAAAATAATTTCTTTCGATTTGCTACAGATATCTGCCAGGTTTCCCCAATGTCAAACACTTAAAATTGGTGTATTAAAATACTACTTCCACGGAATTAGAATTATTTTCTCTACCGAATAAGTTTCGGTTTAATAATTTGAATTAAGAACAAAAAATATTTTGTACTGGTTCTAGTTTTTACAAATGGTTCACAGTTCCGAACGGAATTAGATTTTTTTTCTCTACCGAATAAGTTTCGGTTTTAAGAAAATTGAATTTAGAACAAAAATTACTTTGTACTGGTTCTGATGACTCACAGTTTGCACTTCATAAATTTCTCAATATTGTATGATAGTATTATTGAACAGGACATCAACTTTATCAAGAGGACTCTTAACTGATTTAACTGTTTACTCGTGCTAAATAGCCAGCTAATTAATATGTGCCAGACGTCGCCATACGCAAGTAGCGCCACATTATCGCATATTTCCTTTAATGGTGCTACTTAAAGCTTTTGATGTTTTGTTCAATAAAATTATCGTAATTTTTATCGCTATTGAGTGAACATTGTTTGAATTTGAATTCACCCAAATTTAAGTCAATGTTTGTTTTTTGTAAGTTTTAAACGTCTCTTAATTATGATTAAACAGATTTCATATTTATTTTCCTATTGCTATATTTGTTTTAATATATTTTTATATACCAAATATATGGTACACTATTAACTAACTACTATAACTAAAATGATTTAAAATTATTTAGGTGACTCATTTTAATAATACAATATATATCAATTTTTTGGACCTATTTATAATTTCACAAATTAGTATGATTAACTAAAATTTGGTAATTTTCTAATTAATATGAGTACAATATTAACGCGACCTAAAAATGATTTAGCAGACAGAAAGTGGTAAAAAGAGGGATGTTTATTTTAACATGATGAATCATGACGGCCAGCTCACACTTCTCACTAAACTCATTGTTTTTAGAATCAACTAAATATGAAAACATGACCGCCTTACCGGCTTAATCATTAACCTCATGACGTCATCTCATCATAGGGCGTATATCCAAATCCCAGCTTCGATTCCCGGGGCTACAATAATTTATTTGTGTAGTAAATTACTCGAGAGTCAACATTGTCATTTGTTTGTTGAGACATACAGAAATTTTTAAATTATAAAGAACATGAATTTAATCGAACAACGATTTATCTTTCAAACGAAAAGTGACAAAACAAATTTCGCTAGATTTCCATATCGCTATTACGTACATACGTAACGCATACGTACCACTACGTATAAAATAAGAGTCATATGATTCTTTACTTCTCTTCTTGTGCACGAGTTTTCTACTCGTTAGGATTTGTCGTATTTCTAGAATATACTAAATTCGTAAAAAAAAACTGACTAAAACACTTATTTGTTTACTAAGCTTCGAGTTTTTTAAACTCCTATAGTAACGCAGAAATGTATCTGCAGATCTCGGTCATGTTAAATATTCACGGGAAATGCCTTAACTTTAAATGGAGTTCAGTAACTTGATAGATAAAGTTCGTAATACAATTTACTAGAAGCAACCGGATGTGGTTATATTGTTCCAGTTTTTAAGGAAATGTGCATAAACAAATGATGACCTATTCCCAATCGAATAGATCAAAAGCCACCTGACTGGTAGGAAACTGCAATATCTCATTCGGTACTTCAAAGCGAGAGGTTAATGAACTGAAAACTAAAGCCCTCCGTCCTAAATTTCGACTGAGCAGGAATGATTTACAATTAGTTTGTAGGTACTTGGAGTAATTGAATTACATGGAAATGCATTACGGGGCGGGATGCTCCTGAGTATTTTTATTCCGAAAATAGATGTTTCATAATGCATTTGTTCCATAACATTAATTGTTATATGATAATGCTTGGTCTGAAAATTTTTATCTGTATTTAAATTTTTAAACTAATACTTTTAACTGTGAGTGTAATATCGCGTAGCGTAGGTGGCCTATTACATTTAACACGGATCCTGAAGGCTGGTGTTTTCGATAAATTGTTTCATCCACGACATGAAAATTAAAATCCTCATCGCATGGTCATCCGATATTGAAACTTATTATTCATATAAATTCTATTTTAATAAACAATAGATTAAAAGCTTATCTGTAAATAATTGTTATCCATACACAGCTGATGGGCTAAAAACACAGATGCATAAGTTATTCCGGGCGTTTCTGATAGACGTTTGTCTATTTAGGAAACGGATATTACATTTAGTCTTCATTTGGCGGCAAAGGTATATATAAATCCGTACGGTTTCCGGCGCGCGCGATGCATAGAATATTTTGTAAGCACAGCGCACCCTGCAATAAAATCTTAAACACTCGTTTGTTTTCTTTAACACTTGGAAATGTGTTTTTAGGCCATCCGTACTTTTTTGGACTTGCCATATTTTGATAGGAGGCTATTTTTTTTTTCGTTCTTACTAGTGGCTTGTACTGAGAGTTTATTGCCAGTTATTCTCTTCCGTTCTACGCCCTTGATTTAAGAACTGGCAGTAAATGTAAAATTTGAAGCATTTAATATATACATATTTCTTTTTTGACGTTCATAAGTGTACAATATGTTACCTACATGAATAAATGATTTTTGAATTTGCACATGGTTTAGATAATAATAGTGTTAGAATCGGCAGTATGTCATATATGCATTATACAAAATAACGTCAAAGAACTTCATTAATTGATCCTTTTTAAAATCGGCATAGTACTCAGAGAACTGAACACAAAAGGTTCGACAACATTCTTTTTAATTGTTCTTTAATTATTTCAGTATGAGTAAATGAATCCTTATCTTTTAAGTGCAATATGTCTGACTTAAATTCTGTTTAATTGATTTCAAGTACCATTTAAGATTGGTTAATGGACAGACAAGAGCTGGCCGGTTGAGGTTTACTTGAATGCCATCTGTTGATCCATTAAAGTAACACGCTAGCTTATTTTTTACCTAATTAATTTGCTATATAATAAGTATTGTTTGAAGATTTGCTTTTAAAAGAGTGCCGAGAGTTTTTTACGTCGGATTTTTCTCTTGGCCTACAACTCTGTCTTCTTTGCCGATGAGTAGGGATGCCTACAGGTTCAAATTTCATGACGTGGAATAAGTGATACCTGTATATCTTATGTTCCATAATAAACGTATTTTAGCAATGCAGTAGGTACATTATAATATTAGTTAATACGTCCCCTTAATATATATAATAATCTCTCCATTAAAACCATCCTCAAAGTTCAACTAATTTATAAAAAAGTACTCGAATTGTTTCAGCTGTCTTCGAATATACGTTTATTTGGAATATAAGATCATCTTGGTATGACTTATAGCGGTTGGCTTCATATAGAAGAATATAAGAATTAAATTAATTATGACAGTAGTTCTCAGACAGTTCTCTGCTATCGAGCATAAATTCCACATGGTATTTTTATAGACAATTTGATATATAACTACGCGTTTTAGTTTACACGTAAAAGAACTCGCACTAACATTAACAACAAGTTCAAGAACAACAATGACTTTAAATAGTTACCATATGTCCATTTCGTACATAAAGCTCAGTAGTAACGCCGAGCGTTTATGACTGAATCCGTGAACTTTGGTCCAGCCAATGACCTATGGGATATCGGGTGACCATCGCTTATGCCTTGATTATCCCTCCACTTCCTTTCAGTTTTAATCTTCATTGAGATTAGCAACTCGACACTGCATGAATGTTACTTGTTTTATTTCCAATTATCTGAAATTAAATTTTAGAATTAACGAATGTAACTTTCTGAGCACCGAACTATCCTTGATGATTTCGTCGACTCTTTTTCCTGAAGTAAATTACTTTCAATGCTTAGGAGACAAAGCTTTGATAGTCGGGTTTTGTCCCAACCTTGGTTCGAAGACCATTTATATGATTTTATTTTTGGAAAATTTGCGATCACTAATGCAATTGATGATACCATCAAAAACAATGAAATTCGCAAAGCAATTTTAAGCCATTGCTACACCTAGCTCTGAAATTTTTCTTAGAAAATTAACGGTAGAAAAATGGAGATGTCTCAAGAGGACCTCTTTTGTTGATGCCCCGTGGCTGTCGGTTGCCTTCTTGTAAATCTGGGACTGTATATAACTGAGTAGAAATGGAATGGTTTGTTTATACAATCCAAAATTCAAAATTGTATAAGTATACAGTTATTTTTATATACTCAGAGTCTTTCATTAGATTAAACGGTAACTAGCCAATTAGTAAAGATTTCCACCAATCGTATACCAATAAGGCTTTACTGACCAATAACCTTAAATCAATCGTTAACTAATTAGACATTAACGATTGGTGCACACTCTTAAATAAAGATAATTTTAAGGACGACAATGAGTATGGTTGTCGGTTTAATTAGTTCTTGATAAAGCTTTAGTACGGATTTGTATATTCTTTTAAATGAAATGTCATAATATTTTTTTAGAAATGGAAGATATCGCGATCCTGTGGAGTTCGGGTTCACCTGAGAGCGCATTATGGTCCAATTATCTGGTGGCCAGCTTTGACAAAATCATGTCACAAAGAGCAAGGCACCATTACAGGTAATTTGTTATTTATTTAATTAATAGGTTAATTGGTAGAGAAGTTAACTGTAATTTTGGTCAAAACGGCGATGCTTAGTTGCATTCTCGGGAAAACAAAAATTAATGTGATGCTATTATTAAAAAAAAGGTCAGACAAGTGCGCGTTTGTATAGTTTTTCGAATTCGTATTGCTAGACATCGAACAATTAATTACGTTTCGACGAATGCGCGGTATTGACACTACTATAGACTAAAAAATATTTTCTTTCAGAGTAACACCAATAAAGGCTGAAGAATTGATGTCACCAGACTCTCAAGAAAAATTGGATAAGTTGGCAAAAGCTCAGTTGCAAATCGTTATTCTATGTCCGATACTTGCGACAAAAATGGCAGATTTAAAGCGGGACCTCCACTGTGATGACATATTTAAGTCCGAGAAAGTTCTTGTCATGCTGCTGGGAGTAGAAAGGAACAGTGTTATCGCGCAAAATTGTGATGGTAATTATTTTTTTATTATTATTATAATATTTCAGTCTCGACACACTGATCTCTACATTTTGCGGTATTATAAAACAGTACAAATACAGTATAAAATAAAAATCAAATATTTTAGGGCCCAGATATCCTTATCTGTGTCATGATCATTTGTCAATCTAATATGCATGTAGGTGATCAATCTATTGTGTCTGACAGACGCCGTCAACTCTTTGGGTGTAATGCATGGTTTCTTCACGAAGTTTTTCTTCACCATTCAAGCGAATGTTAAATGCGCACATAAAAAGTAAGTCCATTATGGCACAGCCGGGGATCGAACCTACCACATTAGGGATCTGAGTCCACACTGACGCCACTAAGCCAACACAGCTCTAAATGTATTTCATACACTATATTATGCAAAATATTCTCTTGAGGATTGATGTATTTCTATAGCTACGTTTTTTAACACAGACTATCCAACCGTGGACGAATGGCAGATGATGTCAGTTCGGGAGAAGGACACGTCATTTGTGGACACATTCCTGACAGCAGCAGTGGGTATACTCCGTACAAAGGACTGCAAAGACACAGCCACAGACAGAACAAGCTTCTCCATTGTGCCAAAGAAAGTTAAAATTGTAAGTGGGTGTAATTATATACCTATTCAAAATAAACTATTCAACTATTAATGAATTACAATTCAAGAGACCATTTGACGACTGCTGTAATTTTTAGACAGTTAAATTCGTTTAAATGTTACGAAATGTCATCTGTAAGCTCATGAAAACTTTTTGCTCTTTTAGTCTATGGATCTATCTATAGACAATATTCAAATCTTATAGACGTTTTAATTTAAAAATATTTTATTAGTAATGACTAAAGAAACATAATTAATTTTAAAAAAATACATCTTGTACAATGTAGTGCGAAACTCTGACAAACATTTATGTACCACACACCGTCATCATCTAAACAAAGAATTTCCCTAATAACTATCATTTTCGTAGGGTCAAAGTCGAGTGATAGCGCTACTGAACGACCCCATTAGAGAGGAAGACAGTATCAAGATAATGGTCGACAAGAAAGGCGAGGTCATTCATATACCTACTTTCAAGAAGAGGAACCCTTATACATTACAATTTGATATACCAGGTATATGAATAACAATAATATTTATTTAATATAATTTATATGCGTAACCCAAATTGTAGTGATTGTTGATCACTAGTACAAGTTTGTACGAAGCATACCAAAAAATTCCGGAACGTTCTACCTGCTTAAATTATCAGTAATTTAGCGGGTAAACAAAAATTTTTCGACTATACTTACTATGTTTGTCTTTTTGAGAGAGAGATACTATTTCTTGTGATGAAACGAGACTTAGTGCTATGTTCTTGGATTTTGGATTTTGACATACTGGAGTTATGATGCTTACTTTCGTTTCTGAACTACACCCTTATTATATACATTTCATATGAAGCGATAAGTAATAAACTTAATTGTAATAAAAAATTTATTTTTTTCTTGAGGGCCCCCTACATCCTAGCCTATTCGAAATCTCCCCTTTCCTAAAAAGGTACTTACATTATTAACATAGAGGGTTGGCGTCTCCCAATCCCCCAAAAAGAATATTTGAAAAGCGTCCTGTGATTACATTTAATTGGTTTTTATCGTAGTTTGTAACTAGAAAACTTTTTACAGAGTCATGCTTGGAAGTGTCTATGTTAGTTTGGGTGCGTGTAAGCAAGAACGGACAATCCTTAGGCCGAAGACAAATCAAATGCGAGAGTCGACTCAGAGAATTGGACCAGTTGCTTCGTGCTTCCGACCATCCTTTAGAATTTATGTGCCAGGTAGGTTTGCATCATAATTCATATTCACATTTTAAGAATTTTATCGTAAAATTAATAAATTTATCGGGCCCATCGGATAGCGTTTTGCGTTTAATAATGCAATTCCAGCAAATATTTGTGTAAGATGTGAAATTGATCATTTTGTAAGTTAAGTTTAATTCTAGAATTGTTTGGTTGAAGTACTGAGGTTTGTAACTACTTGTAAAAAACTTCATATTAAATTAAAATGTTATTTTGTTTTAGACATTAGGTTTTAAGACAACTAGCAAAGAACAACTGGATAGTTGGATGCTCAATGCCTTTCAGAAGAATATTCCGCCTCATTTCAATCTTCTGTCATCCACTGAACAGTACAATCCGAAAGCTGATGTATCGAGTAAGTATCTCTTATAATTACTAAAAATAAAATAACATACCAAAAGGTATCCAAAAATTCTAAGACTATTCATTAAAATATATTATATTTACTTACTTTTAAAGTGCATCATTGGTTATCTTTTCTCTTTCTCTTTGGTTATCTTTTATCTATTTCCTTTATCCATACTGGCTTAAACTTTTCCTACGTAAAGAAAAACCAATCCTGTCACAGTTCCAATTCACGACCTAACATTGAGCGCACTGCAAATGCGCCAGTATATTTTAAATATGTATATAATAAGTTCATACATTTATAGTCTACTGACATTACTAGGTGGTGAAGAATACCCAACGTTACTCCACTGGGCAGCTCGGTTCGGTCTAGAAAGAGTTTGTTGGCAACTCCTCGAATGTCCCGGTGGTGGGGCTGCGGTGGCATTGATGAACGCACGTAGACGCACACCAGCGGACCTTGCACGCGACCATAAACATTACAAACTAGCTGATATGTTAGCTGATCATCTCGTAAGTCATTATAATATTGATATTCCAAAATATTTTTTCAAGAACTGAAAAAAAAACATCTACTTCAATTAGATTCAATTAGCATAACCAATAATTTAATTTTACTATTTAAATAGAACAATTCGTAGCTGTAATGCATGTGTTTGTCTAAGAAAAAAAATTAATGAATAAAACTTTCACCAGCCAATCATTTACAAAGCATTTATAACAAATCCAAAGTTCATCAATTCTAATGAACATTTCTCTTTCAGAAAATAAACGAATTCTCGAACATGTACTACTATCTTAAAAACATGTCTGACCCCGATAAGGAAGGGCAGGAAGAGGGCAAACAAGAACTACAAATCGTTGAGTCCACTGACGTCATCGATTCACCAACGCGTGAAACCGCTGTCAATGGCTCCGATCCATTCAGCGAGACGTGTACACAAAATTTGGAGGATAACTTCGAAAAACCAGACGATATCACAAAGAAAAGACGACCAAGCCTCAAAATACCCAAACCTAGCGAGCAATTATACCAAAACGATTTCCAACTTCGCGACGACACTGCAGACCGAATCCAACAAGCAATCGAACACGACTATTTAGTACAACCATCGAACATCAAAGTAGAAAGTCCCAAATTTCGTCCAAACAACTTGTACGCGAACAGCTCGAGATTAATCCCCCACCAATCAGATATATTCTTATACTCTCCCACCGAAGAGTGCAAATCATTTCTGATAGAGACTCCAACATCTGATATAAGTCAGATTACATTGAGTACCAAAGATAACCGCAATAGTGGTAATTCAGTAAAATCCGGTAAAGATGCAACTGGACAAGAAGAATTAGCTGAAATAATCAATGATTTCAAAAACAACGTTTTCTCAATATCCGAAGTGGAAAAGCTAGTCATGGAATGGCGGAATAGAAACGAAACGCAACAGTCACTTAAAGAAAAGCAAGAACAGTTAAATAAAATGCGTGAGGAATACGATAAGATTCAACAGAAAATAAAAGATAAGCTTAAAAGGCCTACACCATTCGAGAGAGTTAAAAAGATGTTTTCTAAGAGTAAAAATAAACGTACGTATATATATTATGAACTTCTAAATAATGTAAGTCAAGTGAAACCAAATAAATATATTAATTATTTTTTAGATAACGATGGGAGTAACAGTAATACAGGCACTATTGAGAAACGAAATGGGAGTACTAGACCTAACAGTAGCCTGAGTGAAAGTAAGTCCGCTTTGGTCATTATATATTATGATGCGTTGCGTCTTATTTTTACGCGTTACCATTTGTGGATGTTGTAAGATATTTCATACAAATTTTTCATGACTACAGTTACAAAAGCTATGGAATATATTTAATACATTGTCTAACTTATGTTGGACGTACTTTTAGCTATTTTCTTAGCAATGTCTCAAAGTATAAAGCTTTTATATCTGTAGACACATAAATGAGATTGTTTTTTTAAAGTTTTGAATTCAATTATGAATATACAGTTTTTTTAAAGAGTTTTCTTTTTAGGTTCATCATCATCAGGTCGTCTGAGCACAGTGAGCGGCGGAAGTGTAGGAGAGACTAATAGTGTGCAATCAGAATGCCATGATGATAAGGCCAGATCTATTGTAAGTACCCTAGAAGTTGTGTTAGCGCAAATGTTTACGAGCATTCAGAAATCAATTTAGAAACAAACAACGCCTAGCCTGTGGTCTACATACACTGTACAAATTTTGCAAATGTAGCAAGCACCCTCCATATGTTCTATATTTTAAGGATTTTTAAGGATTAAATAACGCGCCTAGACAAACCCTAAAACCTAGACTACTTTTCAAAGGCATCCAAAACTGTTTCACATCGACTAAAAAGCTACTAAGTAGCTGCCCCCGCGAACTTTGTTTCTCCTTTATGCCTAGTCTGGCTTTTAGTACACACCAAAATGGAACATTTTGCTACGCTAACCTAGCGACAAACCTCAAAATCCTTAAGTATCAAATAAAAAATAGGGTTTAATTGTAGAGGGTGAAAATTAAGGGTTGCATCATAAAAAAAACAAAAAAAATCTTGAGGTGAACGCCCTATCGATCTTAGGGGTATGAAAAAATAGATAGTAGCCTATTCTCAGACCTACTGCATACGCTTATAAAATTTGATAAAAATCTGTAAAACCGTTTCGGAGGAGTAACTAACGTTGTGTCAAAAAAATTTTATATATAGGATTAATAAATATTGTATTTCAGATATCGTCAAGTACACTAACAATGAACTCTTGCGACGGCGACAATCGCTTAGATGATTATCTGATTCCGCCCCCACCTCGCCCTGTCAACGGATGTACTCAATTCACAACATTTGGACATCCCAAACAAGATAGGTAAAGCACATGTAATTGTCATTAACTACAGGAATTCACTAATTTAACTCAATTTTAACAAGCTAGTTAACACGTCTATTCTTAGTAACACTACGTAACAGTAAGCAAATGTGGAATATAATTATCTTTTTTTGTATTATGTCGGTTCGATGACTAACTAGAGACAGTGCTATATATATTTATACAAGTTTTTATTTTGAATTTCTCTATGTTACACCCAATTTTATAGGATGAATAGACAAGCACAAAACCGGTTATCTACGTAGTCTGTGTTGACGTTTCTAATTTATGAAGATTTCAAATATTTTGATATTAGATTGTCTAGGACATAAATACAACAATACTATATCTTTACATTATTCCACAGAACACACATGGCTACAATAGTAGAAAGGGAGACATCTGCGTCCCGCGAGCGACTTGACTGCGACTCAGATGCGACGCACTTACGAATGACGTTTGGTGCCCGCGACCGACTTCGTTGTGACGACCGCGATGGGGCCCACATGTACATGAATATATCTGCTACTCATTCTTAAACAGTTATTAGGAACATTTATCAAACTTATTAAAAATAATGATACATTAATATTGCTACGAGGTAAAATGTTTTCTGCCAACCACTTAATAATTATGTCCCCACCTAATCATTAAGAGATGTGTTGAGATGTTGTGTATGGTAGAGTTTGATTGTTTCCAGAAAACAAATTTACTAGAGCCTTAAGAGGCTTAGTTGCATTTTGTATTGTTTTTCCTGGTAAACATATTTAAAGGAAAATCATATTCCTTCTGAGGCCTGTAACAAAATATTGGACATTGATGAAAATAAATTGGGCTGCCACAGCGAGTGTCAATTAGTTTAAGAGACATTTGGGCATTATTATAATAGTTAAGATTTATGCTTCGAGGGCTATGAAAATGTATTGATTACAGAGCAACTCTAACAAAGATAACATCTTATTTTATAAAAACCAGGGGCTTGAGACAAAATCACTTAACGACAGGCGTGACCCACTACCGGCAAAAGAATGTATATGACAATTTACATTCGCTCACGATTCGTCATGTGACCAATTTTATTAAAATTTGGCGTGATTTTGTCTCAAGCACTAGTCTGTGCACCTTTTCGTAAGAAAACTAAATATATTTGACATAGAGTAATTGTTAGAGCTACAGATTATTGAAAATTGTTTCCTTTAACGCCCGATTTGATTCATTTTTTAAATCAAGACTGAAAATTACAACAATGTAAATACTTGTAAATAACTACTGTTAGTGAAATTTTTATTTATTTGGAATGCTTTTACGGTACAAAATAATAGTTACTTTATACCATTAGGATTTTAGGAATAAATAAAAACAAAATATTTTATTCATACTTTTATAATAACTTTCCCAAAATGCATTTATGATACAAATATACGTATAAATAAATGATAGTCGTCTTTTAATATACCCTCCACTTATACAAATTCGTCACTTGATCTTTGTTTAACGTATGGGCTTTTATAAAACATCGACTATATCGTAAAACACTGTTGCATATTGGCTGCTTACCATTAATTTAATTAAGCAAGGAATTTATTCATTTCTCCTGCATTTAAAAATTCCTTTATTAAATAAAATTTTATTTATAAATTACTCCAAATAAAATGCTATTCAAAGTTATATAACTTCAAAATAATCCTTATTACATCATAATTGTTAGTGACCAGCATTATGTAAAGTTAAAATTGCAAAATAGTTAAGCATATATTTTCTATAAAATAAACTACTTCTATCTTTTTAATGACCTCTTTCATAAGAGGCTAAGAACTATCCCAAATAACTTTAAGTCTGTGAATGCGGTCTAAGGAAATAGAAATGAGCGCCAAGTGTGACCCTCATATGTCAAAAACATATTGAATTATGACATACGTCAGTCATATGCGTCTCGTTTCTGAATCTAACCATAGACCTCAATTCATAGATTATGTTTAATCCTATTGCACTGGTACGTTAATATTATGATAGTCGTAAAAAAATGTAAATTGATTACATATATGCTGCATATTTTATAAAATATTTTAACACAGGAGTATAGTTTAATTAGTATTTCAATACAATTTTTATACTTTTTAAGAGAGCAAGACTTTGTGTAGATGTCAAAGTTAAGAAATTAATATACAAAAGCCTCGTTATTAATACTTGGGCCAATCAACAAACATTACCGTGATGTTTGATTAGCCCATATATTTTTACATATAAAGTCAAAATTATCGTGCCGTAGTATTGCGAAATTGGATGCAGATATAATCGAAGTTTATTTAGAATTGTAGAAATTATATTTAAAAAAAATTATAGATTATAGAAATGGTGGTAATATACATCTACCTGAGCTTAATAAAAAAAAACATCAAATCTCTCAGCTCGATTATGATTGGTCGAAAGCCAGGCTAAGCAAACTCCATCAGCCGATTCGACTTTCAAATGTTGTTACCCTTAGCACAAACCTTTCATTTGTCAAGTATACGTCAATACGATTATGTCAGTTTCTGACAAATCACATTTGATATAAAACGAATACCTTTTGAAGGATATTTGTGATTTCAACAAGTTACAAAATCTTATAATACTTTTAGATTTACGTTTTTTTGTGCTACGGGTATTAAATTAATTACTGAAATATAATAAGACGCTATCAATGTGCCTACTTAGGATGGAACTAAACTAATGCCGTTTACAGGTAGTGTTCGGTGTGGTATATATTGATAAAAATATTTTACTAGATCAAGAACCGTGATTGACCATTTAGGATGGATATAGTTCAATTATATTGAATGCGCATTGCATGCATAAAATATCAGTAAAATCTTCAATTTGCCGCCTTTTTAGGATAATTTTTGCGCGTTTTATTTAAATAAATAATTGATTATATTATCTTTGGAAATACACAGCTCCGTTCCAACTTTTCGAAAACTATAGATTTAATTAAACACTTTAGATATGCAAAAAACTGCAAGCTTACCAAGTTTTTTTTTAATGGCAATAGTTGTAACTCTTACCGAGTTTAATAACGATTTCAATAATGAGTATTGTTACTAACGCCAAGATGATCTAATCAAAAGATTTAATAAATTATGCAGTCAAGCAGTGAAAGCTGTATTGAAGTTGCATGGTAAGCTCGCTGTAGCACGTAGATAACATTTTTAATGGCACAATAAGTGGTAATGTCAACTCGCAATTTTATTGCATTTAGTATGGAGCAAACTTCACGATCGATATTTAATTCAATTTATGATTTTCATGTTCGATATATTTATCGACTAACTGAGGAGTCATCGATAAAACATAGTTTTGGTAATCGGTTTACAAAATACTAGTCTAGAAACGATAGTGAGTTTTTTTTTTTTAATTCGTTTGCAGAATTTGTGGACTAGTAAGTAGTTATGTTAGTAAGTAGTTGACTATTATCAATTTTAATTACATATGAATATATTATTTACCGTAAACAATTATTAATATCAAACGTAAAGAATGCTCATAAGTGATTTGTTTAAAATATCTTTGTGCAGTGCTAAACAAGTGTTAATAAATTACACATTTTGACACGTGGGTAACATTCACTTAGAGTAAAACATTCCACGACAATGTCACAAAGGCGGATGACTTTAAATATTATTATTAATTTTAATTAAATCGATGTATCCTTTAGGCACTTTTTTATTATAGGCATCACGAACCCAATGCAAGCGACATATCAAATGTCGCTGCTTACACATGTCTAGGACCAGGTCCTCTAGAGTCTAGACAATACAAACTCTGCGACAGGTGTGACCATCGCAAATCAATATTGCACAAAAACAATTGTCTATGACTCATCGCGTGACATTAAAGCTATTGTCGATAATTTTATCCACTTTCGAGCAAAACTATTTTCCGAAAAGCATTATTTTTTGCAAAATCATCCGCCTTTACCGTGGCATCACTATAAATGTTTTCCATGTATTTGACCATTAATGTGGTTGATTCGCGGCGGCCTAGCAATTATCGCCTGATACATTGACCATATCGAAAGAGGTCGCATATACGCTATGGACCTGTGGTTACCATTTTCATATAAAGCTTCGGGTGTCTCGAACGCTAAGCCCATTTTAGTTAATGTGTTGTAGAGTCCACCGGCCATTGCAAATGCTTGTTCATGCATACCTGGAATAATAAAGTCATTTAATCAGGTCTGGACCTATGTACAGTCGCGTAGCTCTACCTTGGGTGGCACCAGGTGAGGAATAAATTTTATATGATAAAGGACATGGATAATTTATTTAAAGATGCCGAGTATGGGACGGGGAATCCCCCTCGACAGCGTTTGGCTCTTGTGCGGGAATCCCCAAATTCTACATAGAGCTGACATAGTCAAGAAATTCTGAAAAATAAATTTTTATGCTAGCGATTTTTTTGTTTGTACATTGTAATAAAAGTTTTGAGACCGGGTAAGTGTCACCCGAAAAAAGGTTATTACGACCATTATAATTTGAGATTGGAAGTACATGTTTATTTTTTTTTTGTAAAGTATACGTTCACCACACATATATATTTACATATATAGATGAAGAGTTAGATTGTAACATATTTACTTTAATAAATACAAAAAATATGTTGAAATAACGTCATTATCTGTTCAAGAGTAACCTTAATTTAATACTTAATATGAAAAAAAAATTTGTGAATCAATAAAATGTCGCCTATTATTTGAAGTTTGCATAACACGCCGATGTCTATAATATATAAATGCCAAATACCTTCATATATCATGAGCGAGGCAAGCCCAAATGTGACACCAGGCCACACTTCCATACTCTGCAGCGCTGTGGTATCAATTCTACTCCGACGACCCGTCACGAATCCGTTGACAGCCCCACATCTTCCATTCAAGAATTTCTGGCAATTATTGTCGTATATGGTCTGAAGTGCCTTCCGTACGTTTGCTTCGGGGAACACTTCCTCGTTCCAGTCAGACGCGCGCAGGAACCTGTTACATTATTAATTTATTTTGTGTTAAGGTATAATTCAAAACTATTTTTGAAGTGAATCTCCTTTAGGTGCGTGAGGGTAATGCGTATACGGAATAAATGTAAAAAAAAATTGCACTTTGTATAAAGAAAAAGTTTTTCATCTAATCAAACAAAAGTCGTACAATGATCTTAAGTATGTGTGAATTAGTATGTGAATAGGTGTCTCTATAATAATCTCTGTATTTGGGTGTGGCTGAGAGATGTCATACGCGTGCGCTGTAACCTTGGTAGCTTTTGGAAAGTCATGTCAAAAGATATAGTAATTCCTCTGCAGAATTAATTGTTAGGAGAGAGATTCCGAGGTACGTTATTTCTTTTGGCCCAAAAGTGTGACAAGCAGAGACTGATCACCTACTTGCCTAAATAAAATTCTAGCAATGACAGGATTAAAAGGCTCGCCAAAGCGACAATGATTTTCTGTAAAAAGTTAGGGTAATCAAACAGTAAACACATACCACTGTCCAGCCAACTGGTCCGCCATCACGACATTCTTATTCGAGGGCTTAGTATCGAACTTGTAGAAGCTTCCATTCCACAATTTATCACCAAACGACGTTTTGGCCTGTTCCAGAAGTTTCGAGAACTCTCTTTCATCTTCTTCTTGTCCGAGTATGTGTGCCATCGCTCGGACTACACTTATTGAAGCCACCCAGAGACTACCACAATAAGCACTAAAAACAGTTTTTATAACAGATTTATATACTCTGTTGAAAATTCGTTACCCCGTATCCAATCTGCATATTGTTATTTGTAATGTCTAAAATACCTCCTGAATTTTTGTCTCATATTAAAGAATAGATAAAGATCTAGTCGGTTAATATTTCGTCAGAATATGTCTAATATCTCAGCTTCCATTTACGAATGAAACTTAAAATATATTTATAAAAAAAATCCTCCATTATCAATCCGAAATTAAAACTCACCTAGGTCCAGACATAACCCACGCATCATAGGTCTGATCGGGGAATCCACCATTTTCAATCAACCCATCACCATCCTTGTCCCACAACAATCCCTTCCTAAGCAACGCCGCACACGACGGGTACATATCCATCAAATACTGCTTAGCATTCCAAGTCGTAACCGTTTCTTTGGGATCTTCTATCTCCTGACACTCTTGCACCACTTCTGAGCTGCGATAAAGGAGGTCCAGAATGTCAGGGACCTCCTTGTTGGGTACGGGTGAAGGGTCTAGAGATAAGTCGACGGATAGATCCGGTGATTTCTCATCCGGTTGTTCCGTTGATCGTGTGTAGAGATCGTTTTCTGTGCCTTCTCTGACGTCATCAATGTACGCCATGGAATAGTAACGCTCGTTGGGGAATGGGGCACTATAGGCCCTTAAGAGACGATAATCACGCATGACTTGAAGGATGTATTTGAGATTTAGATCGCGCCATTCGGACACGTCATGTATGTTGTACGCGTTTATGTTCGTGAATGGGATGTCCTCTGTAATATTGTCTATGGTTAAGTACTATAAAAATAATGTAGAAATACCTATTTTGATTCGTTGAAGAAGTTTTATTCAAACATTTTAAACGCCTAGAAAATTTAGTTATTGAAATATTATATAGTTCTGCTACGATAATCTTAATATGCAAAAATCTTTTGAGCGTGACGACTTACGCCCGAACCCAATAATTAATCCACAATCTCAGATTGTTTCCAATCAGACTGTGACAGTCGCTCGATCTCCTATCTGCATCCCAATAACCAAACCCTACGAAGACAAAGCATTTTTGGCGACGGATAGAATGCAATCTCTTCGCTCTTTACACTCATATTTGATAATCAATATAAACCAAATAAAGTAAATAAAACCGTACAAATAATATTAAAATATACATGTCTATGTTTAAAACATATCAAATGGCTTTTTAATTATTTTAAGATAGGATATTGGCACACTTGAACTGTCATTTCCATACAAAGGTCTATCTACTATTAAAATCCGTCGATTGGTTATTGGCATACTTTTATCAATATTTGGATTAAGATGTATATCTCAGATGGTCAAAAACTGATTGAGATAGGTTATTGGGTTTGGGCGTTATATTTGTAGACTTTTAAGACTGACCTGGATCGCCCAAATCATGCGGAATGGATTCCTTTATTTTGAATTTTACATATTTCCCATCATATAGAGATTGTCGGCATTGAGTGGTCTCCAGAGCTATCGCGTCTCGATACATATATTGTAATACAACCTACAAAAACATAGGTAAAGATTTTACTGTCAATTAAAAAAAATGTTGAAGTTCGTCACGCATATTTGATCTATTTCGTGATTTTTTATAATAGGTAAGTGATCAGGCTTTTGTGCCTGAAACACGCGGTCGACTTTCCGGGTCTAAGGGTGCGTCCACACGTGCGCGCGGGCGGCGCAGTAGCGGCGCACGAACAAAAAAACACGCGCGCGAGCAAGCTGCACTTTCGCGGCATATTCGCCAGATGTGGACACACCCTTAGCATTCCCCGATTGTCTCATGAAGGAAACTACATTCATAATTCTTCGTCCATTGGTGCTTAGCCAGGGTTCAAACACAAAACCACTAGCTCAACATATTATATTCATATTCATTATTTACCCATACAACAATTAGTCATAAATAATAAAATGTAGCTGGCAACACCAATTCCTGCATAATTAATTAGTTGTAAAACCATGCGTGATCATCTGACACAATAAATATCAAAGTGTTTCAAATTTAAATGAATATTGAATACGTAAATATACTTACTTGTAAATTAGGCCACAATTGTGCTAAGGCAAACGAAGCATAGAAATGTACATCGTATGTATTATACATTCTATATTCATGACCCTCCAAATAACCAAATACACCGAAATCATGTCTGAAAACGTCAAAAATTAATTAAAAAAAATATATATATAAAGGAATATATTTCAGGACATAGACTATAGGTTAATAATTCACAAATGACAGTTGAGTAATGTTCAGGTACTTGAAATAAAACCAATTTAATATCTTTCTCATACAAATTCCTTTGGCGTTAGATCCCGCCGAGAGAAGAGACGAATAGAGATTTTTTTTCTCTACTTATATCTATTTATTTATTTATTATCCACAATTATCCGTGCTTGTTATATGACTTAAAGGTACTATATTATATATGCAGATTATTAACCTAGGATCAGTCTCAGGAAAGTCTTCGCTGACGTCAAACCAAATAGTCCCACCGTCCGCCACAAAGTAAAGCTCATTCATTAAGGCACTTTTTAACCAATCCGGTATATTGCTGCAAATAAAAATAATATGTAGTACGACGCATTATGAACTGAGGCTTCGGGTCATAAGTCTATGTATCTGTCTGTCTCGCTCGCACTTATAGGTCTTTTGGAGAGGTAAGAATTGCAGGGGTGCATATACATAACGGGATAGGTACAATCGATATAATAAATGATGTATTAATAGACTCTGGCACAAACTATATCCGCTCTTTCCATTAAATACTTTCGTCCATCGGCATTTTTTTTTTAAACTTGTATTCAATCTTTGTCAAATAAATTCTTATTGAACTATATCCGCACTTAAGTATCTGTTCTTGGTATTTTTCTAGAATTCTATAAATCTTGGCAATCATATATGATACTGAATACAAAAAAATAACTTCAATTTGATATATAATTAATAAATAAACGTATCGATGACGTATAAACGTATAAATCTACCGTGATATGTACATTGTACAAGTGAACGAAATTTTTTCCCAAAAATAAATTAAAAATACTAGCGGCCGGTTGATATATATTCTCTTAATTATAAATATAAATCAAAATTGCAAATAACCGATGAACGCGCTAATCCCGCAGCCGGATCTCGTACTAGAAAGACGTTATCAAAATAATATATGTGTTCCAAATTTAAAATAATTAAAAAGTTGAAAAAATAAAAGTTTTTATGTAACAGTATTTATGGCCAGACTAGTGATATGCTAGTGCTGTTCGACAATGGCCCTGATACACTTTCATGCGGCGAAGGTTTAATTACCCATGTAATATGCTTAACTAATTGATTCAACATGCTTCTAACGCGTTTTAAACCATACATGACGCTGAAATTGTTTCAAAAATATATTCTTTTGTGTTTTCCAATTTAAAGATAATTTAAGATATTTATTGTGCTTCTAGTATTTTCGTGTTTATCATAAAGTATGCCGTAATTAACTCCGATTTTTAATATATTTCCTATTTATTTACATTTTGAAATTTAATAGGATGTAAATAATCGTATTTACTATAGTTGGTTTTAAGCAAGAGTTTCTGTACACTATAAACTAAAAAACCTACCTAAACCTTAAAAATAAAGCTTATAAACCTAGGAAAAATCACTAAAACGAAGTGAGAGACAGACACATAAATATAATACTTAACGTGGGTGAAAATAACATATGATACAATACTCTTTCGTTCTACGCCCTTGATTTATTATCAGTAAATGCAAAATTAAAAGCATTTAATATGTATTTCTTTTTTGACGTTCATAAGTGTACATTGTACTACCTAAATGATTTCATGTAAACTTTAAATTAGTGTGTATTTGATCATTTTCTGAATTAAATATATATGCAAAAAAATAATAAGAGAATAATTTAATTAAATTATAAAATTAGATCAATAAATTTTATTTAATTTCATCACATATAAAAATACTGTTTGAAGTAAAAACTTCTTACTAAACTATTTTTATAGCTGTTAATATTTCCCAAGATTAAATCTTTAAAAAGATATAATCGAGTACTTATAATTAAGAAACCTTACCTGTTATTAAGAATTGGGTCCTGCCACTCTGCGAGTTGCTTCTCCCAGCTCCTATAATTCCGAAGCGCGTATGCAGCAATGCTCGCACCCGCTATGCCGTCACTACCGAAATACTTTGTGTAAAATCTGAAAATTTTGTATTAAACTAAAATTAAATGTGAATTACGATCTTTTCTAATAACTTTAATGATTAGAGCAATTTGTGGAGCAAACTATCTTGATAATTTTAAATTAAAATGTATTTATTCGTCCACATTGTTGATACATTTTAATTATTATACTTTGTTTAATGTTTAATTTCAGTTTTCATTATTTCTCGTATTTAACATTGACATATTTTCTGTTACGTGTATTTTGTAATTAATTTTTTTATATGTAATATGTAAATGTGTAGCTGTAATTACTTACAAATAAATGAATATTATTTTACGACTAAAACACTGCAGGATAGGATTGACTAAGACATTATTAACATTCTACGTCACCGTCGATAATCTGTGACCGGTCACTGACTCACGTATAAAAATTATTATAATATTTTAAATTATAGATTATTTTATTAATTTATTATTATAGATAACTCAGAATAACTCTTTATTTTTCATACAATCAAATAGCCTGTTGAGTACCTCAATAAGTACATACCAGATCTTCACAAAAATTCTGATTAGATCCAAAATAAAAAATAATTAGAAAGTATGTACATCATTCAACATAAACACAGCAACATTTTTTACAGAACAAGGGAAAAGCAGTCAGTGATAAGTGCGTTGCCGGCCTTTTAACAATTAAAGACATACTTATTCATCGTCAAATGACACAATTTTTTCCACAGAATCTTCAATTCGTAATATATATATGTACTTTGAAAACATAATTATATATTTTTAAATACTAACCGTTTATGCACCTTTCTGTCTTTCTTGTATTTTATTGTAGGCATATCCCAAACAAGGCAGAACTCTGCAACGTCACATCCACCAGGATCCAATGATATGGAGTTCGACAGACCAATGGAATCATCTGCAATTCAAATTCAATCAATTTCCGCCATTTGTAAAACCAGAAAAACTTTTAAATTAAATTATTGTTAAAAAATATATAGAGCGAATGGCAAATGTGCAGAAAGCATCATTTAAGTGACGGTATTTGCTTTGCTGGCAAGTTGCCAGGATTTTATGAAGTGGCACGTTCTTTTTGATGTGAAACATCATATAGCCGCACGTAAAACCGATTTCTGGCGTGGCGACGCATGCCGTGGCGACGCGTCGCCACGCTATACGATATTAATTCTAAATGCAGCAGTAAATTTCACATTAAAAATATTTAATGAAAATAATGTTTACAATAGTCATCGTTATCTGGAAAAAAAATCATAATATTTTATTTTATCATTATGACATATTTAGTTCCTATCAGTCTGTTCTTTTCTGCACATTACTTTTACAAAATAATGTCGATGTTTCACATCTACCAGGCGTCCCGTGACGGCTCACATTTTTTTTTATACGACCCTAAGTCGAATTGGTTCGGACTGGTCCATATAGCGCTGGTACGCGAACAAATCCACAATGACACCGATATTTGCTGTTTCATTGCCAATAAATGAATGGCACTACAACGAATGAATCTAAGTTAAAATTTTTAACTACATATGCCAATTTACGATTTGACTCACTAAATACGATGAATGAAGAAAACTAACATTAAACTTTAATAAAAAAGACCCTATATTAGTACCCTGTATTACAGTGTAGAACATAAGGATTTCAACATGAAGTGATAATTGTGATATGTGATAAATTTATTTTATTTTTCATTTTCTAGACAAAACATTTTGTTTTTTTTTTATGATACAGTGGAGTGAAGGCCTCCTCTAAATCCTTTCATTTGTCCAACTTTCAAAATTAACACATACAAGTATGAACTGTTACTACTAATTTCGCATTAGCTGTACCCAATGATAGAGTCTTTGAACGAACGACACGATAGCTTATGGAAACTGTTAAAATCTGTTGCATACTGACTCAGTTTGATCCTAAAAACGACTTGTTGCAGCACATAATTATGGGCAAAATTTAATGCAATAGTCGGACTGGTAGAAATCGTGGTTGCGGAAAATACAGAAACCCATCAAATCCACCGAGTTACTGTTAAGCGTAGGATACCCAACCAACCAATAGTAATAAAGTGGCAGAAGAAGACTACAACTTACTTTTATATATTTTCTTTGGTTTATCGCTGTCATCAATTTTATTTTCGCCTTTGGGAGGAGTTGCAGTTTGACTAGGATCTGGTTCAAGTTTGCCTTTCTTCTTAATACAATCCCATACATAACTGGACGTCTTCAACGAATTCCACAAGCAGTAACCCTCGTGTATTGTCTCGTTCTCCGATTTATTCTTGGCTATTGTGAACGTTAGTGGAGTGTCTGACACTCTTTGTTCTAATGTCACACCGCACGTATTATCTTCTGAATATCTCTCCAAGTCTAGCTTTCCTGAAAGTAAATTTATTTTTAATTATAAGGATAAATACATAAAACCCAAAAATCACTATGCGTTTTGTGTGTAAAAGATTACACTACAGTACAAATTCCTTAGAAACTAAAATGTAAAAAAATATACGAAGACATTGCAACGTAGAAAAATAGTAGTAGGTGATGAGCATCCTGTATCTGGCACGCTGTAGACATTTTGGGTCTAATACATGTTCCTCACGTTTCCGATCACCGTACGAGCAAATGTTAAATGCGGACATAGACAGAAAGTCCATTGGTGCACAGCCGGGGATCGAACCTACTTGAGGGATGAGAGTCGCACGCTGAAGCCACTTTTTTTTTTTTTTACTTGGGGAAATGCATTGCGCATTCCGCGGCACGACGGCTTGATTAGTGTTGCCCAAAATCGGTCTTGGTCTTGCAGTCTCGGTCTTGTTCTTGCATTTTTGCAAGACCAATACCAATACCAAGACCGCCTTATCGTAGCAAGACCAATACCAAGACTGAAGCCTGCAAGACTTGAGCAAGACAATACTTAAGCCTGCAATACTCTTGCGTCTTGCAGTTAGGACAAACTGAGATTTGGGCGTTATCAAATTTTCAACTTTATCACTAGAGAAATAAGGTTCAAGGTTGATTGGGAAAATGTGACGTTCTGCGAATAAACTGTTGGTCGGTCGGTGTATTATATACCTACATATTTGATAATTTACCGACAAAGACGCCGCGGTTTGAACAAGTGTATCACAGCATTTGACACGCTGTCTCGATAGTGGGTGATTTAAACAAATTTGAAACGTGGAAAAACTCCAAATATGAGCGACGTCATATTGCTTTACGCATTTGGTTTTAAAATCACACATTTCCAAAAATCGAGATTTGCAGTGTCGGTTTATCAACTTCTATCGTATCTACTCTAGTAGCTAGTAACCTCCATAAAAACAGCAGGCAACGTATAGTTCCAATAAAAAAGGAACATAATAAACAATATTATTTGCATAATTATCTACACTTTATTTTTGCGTAGGCACAAAACCAATTTGATTTTCATTCTGATACTTCTGTTTTTTAATCTTTCAAAGATTTATTCTATCTATCAAAGAATGCCGCATTTTTCTTTGTCGGTCTTCGGCTTGTGTGCTTATAAATATGAGTTTTTATTTCAATTTCAGTCATTTCTAATTGAGATCCGCTTCGAGTCTATCTTATTTATTATTCTCGCCCATTTACCTAGCTAGGTACTCTAAATTCTTATTGCTTTCGGAGTGAATGTTTACAATTTGACATGAGTGACGAACAAATAGCAATAGGCTAATAGGTATTTACAAGTCTTGCGAGACTTGCGAGACTCTTGCTGCAAGATCAAGACCAAGACCAAGACTGAGAGCGCAATACCAATACCAAGATCAAGACCAGGTGTATTGACGCAAGACCAATACCAAGACTGGTCTAAGTCTCGTCTTGGTCTTGCATTTGGGCAACACTAGGCTTGATGCGGAAGGGTTATGCGCATACCCACTAAATCCCCAAGGCCCCATCAACAATCGCCTTATGCGGGATGCGTTAACAGCAGAGCCTTACCGCTTCCCGACATGCAATGCAGCAGTTGTCGGTTGACGATGTAGCCGCTGAAGCCACTAGGCCAACACTGCTCTTACATACATTTTTATTTAGGCAAAGAGGTTTTAGTTAAATGCTTAGCCGCTAATGAAACTCATGAAGAAAAAATACTTGTCCTTTTGTAGATTTGAAAAAATTCGTTTTGAACAGATTGAATCAATTAATTGTATATCTCGAATACAATAATATTCACAAATATCAAAGAAGTGATCAGGCCGCTAGTAACAAATATACGCCACGATAAAGATTGATTGATTCAAATGGCCTTGATCAACATTATAGTAACAATGGTCCGTACAACCATTAATTAACGTATTAATTATCTTCATCAATCGTGTAAATCATTTTATCGTAGTGTTAATAGATAAAATGTTTAAAAAAAACAATAGAAGAACGCGTTGTAACTCGATTGATATTAAATATCACTCGTCAAATAACAATGGAAATTCGACTACTAAAGCTATATCAATTAAGAAGCCTGTTTATTACTTTAAGGCTATACAGAGGTAGATTGATATTTATTAAATCCTAGCTGCGCCAGCGAACTTCGTTTTGCCTATATTTTTTTTACTTAGCCTATCTTTTTAGTAGCTGCGTATGGAATATTTTGCTATGCTATTCCATAGAGACTGGTCGCTTTTACGGAATAAACACCTAAATAATAAATATTCTTTGAAAATTACTTCAGAGTTTAAGGAATAAATTTAAAAAAAATACTGTAATTAGTCTAGCCGTCTTTGAGTTTTGGGCTTAGCAATCGCGAAATATGTTGTATTTCGATTGGTAGTTAGAAAATTATTGTTTCCTCAGCATCATTCGTAACCATAATTAATATGGTGATCGAGTAAACACAATAGATCAACAGAATTTGTCACATTTATTTCAAATTTCAGTATTCAAACGCAATTTCGAATCTGTGATGCACAATTTATGTGTGTGTGTATAATTCGAAAGCATTTCAGAAATAAACAGTTATTGCAGCTGCGTTATTCTTTCCCTCCTTTAGGGAATATGAGAGATCAAATCCACTCTCACGGGCAGTGTTCTGACAGCTTACTACGTGATACAAAGTTTAGCGACAATTTAATGCTAAAAATTACATTTTCGTCTGACTTCGAACCGAGGACCTTTAAGTGACACGTATTAAGCTACAAATTATATAACTTACCATTATTTTTGCGTTTATTTAAACCAACTGGTATTTCGGTCCATGTAAACGTTATATTTACTGTGCGACGTTCCTTACACACATTTTTGGCGGTAAAAACGAAAACTGCACAGGGTAGACTCGAGTCCTGGAATAAATCTTTATATATATAATCTTCTGTGAGTGTGTATGTCACTGAACTTCTTTCAAACGACTGGACCGATTTTGACGAATTTTTTTGTGTGTGTTAAACGAGTGGTACATATTAACAAAAACATTCGTGGCTTTCTGTTTTTATTATATCATTCTCTTTTGCCTTATTGAAAATTTTTGTATTCAATGAATTCTTTAAAAAATTGACATCCTTGATTGAATTGAATAATTCATCATATCAATGCAGTGAATCTTTGAGTTTTTATAACTGTAATTGATGATATACATTGATTTTATGACACATTGTTACACTTCCTTATCAAGATAATCCTAAAGCTCGATTATCTTCATTTTAAGATTTCAATTGTTATCGCTTTAAATTAGATTTTATGACTATAATTCTATATATGTATATAATTTTTAAAAGGGCACAGGGACGTAAGTATCTTGACTTCTATTTGTTGCGTTCAATTTATTACTGATAATATGACTATAAATACCAATTAAATATAAGACAAAGGTAATCTCATAAGCTTGTTATGTTCTTAGTGTGTATGATGAAGAATTAGCAATTACGATTATTATAAAATAAAATTTTATAAAATTCTTTAATTAGATTGTAAATGGATAGGTTACAGAAGAACTAGGGCATCGGAAATATATTCCTTGCCAGACATTAAAATTATGAGTAAATGGATAGTTCCATATTACATCAAGTATATTTTCGCTTGCATTTTTGTAAAATTTAAGCTTAGAGATTCAATTATAACAATTTTTGTTTTTAAGCTGGTATCACTAAACCCGTCAAACTTTCAATTTAAGAACTTATATGCCTTCATTCATGCATGTAAACCGAAATTTGAGGCTTAAAAATACATACGTTATTTACTGAAAACAACATTATGATGCTTTTCGACAATGGTGGTCAAGAGACAATAGTATGCTGTATTATGTAATTAATAAAATGTATCTGTCTGCATTTAAGATCATACAAAAGACAATAATAAAATTCTATAACATACTCACCTTATAGTTATGAGGTATAATCGGTGATATTTGGCGACAGACTAATTTTATTCCATATTTGGAAAGGTCATAAGTGGTCCACGCTCTTGGATACAATGCAGTATATTCACATTGAGAACTGTCTAGATTCCATTCCCAAGACGTCGGTGCTTTCTTTGGTTTGCTATAAACATTGAAGATTTATTAACTTTTGTAAATTTTCTACTGAGAATGGTGAAACATATCTAATTCATTTATCATGTTTTATTTATTATGTTAGCAAATCAACCCTAAATATATCAGATAATTCTTGATACATTGGCTTACATTACTGTGATTTCCAGAGGAAACTTTCATAAATACTGAAGAAATTTTTAGGAAAATTATAAAAATTTCCTAAAAATTTCCCTGATATTTCTGTTAAATATCAGGGCACATAGTAACTATTGTTCTTTTGTTATCACTATATATTTGACTTTAACAAAATGTTATATGGTTTATAACATTTTGTTAAAGTCAATTGTATTTAATGTAACATTACTAATTTCATAAATGTAAAAATATTGTTACTTACTTATATGTAGACAAAACTGACTGAAATATTGTTACATTCTGTTCATTTCTTATATTTACTATAAACTGGCATTCTGGTATAGTTATGTATTCATATATACCGGGATACAACTGAAATCTACAGAATTCTCCTTTGAATCCTCTACCTATAGTTCCACCACCAATTCCACCAATAGGGCAACCTAGAAATATAATAGAAATTTATTTAAAATGGAAAGAAATATAAATAAATAAAAAAAAATATAATTAATTATTTTGAATGATTTCTATACAACAAATTGCTTTATATGGCTTACCATGTATCCTTTGAGCATTAATGGTATTAAAATAATCCATTATGGGCCGCTTCTTTTGCATTCTTTTTGCACAGTAATACTTCACATATCTACAATTTTCTTTTATTAAAACAAATTATAGATTTAAAGAAATAGTACAGATCTCTAGTGTATAACCTTTATACAGACCTTGCAGAAAGCGGCACCAAATCAAGAATCTGATTTGGTTTTGGTATAAGTAGCTGTTTTGTCTGCAGAGGATATTCATGATTGAGAAGCAATTTCAGTCCCCATTTTGATGGTTCATCAAGATCCAAGGTGCTATCCCCTGTTGCTTCCATTCCTAGCAAGTCTGTAAGAGTTTAAAATACAACAAAATTGTTTAGCCTGATTTAATAATAAACGGATACGCTGTATCAATTTTACATATTCGCATTTTAAACATAATCCGAATCATATAATTCATACTTATATTTTTTCTTAACATAAAGTAGTTTATAATTAATAAAAAATAAATTCAATACACAAAAAAAATCTTACGTAAAATTTGATAATAATTTTAAAATAAAATATTAATTGACACCGATTATTTACGAATTACGACAACTTGCGGTAAATAAAAAATAAATTATGAGAATTTTGACGACGAAACAAGAGATTAAATATTGTTGGATTCTTATTAAAGTGTAGACTGTAGACAAATGCGTCGAAGCATTGCATTATGCATATGTCAAATTTAATTTATGGTATGGACTGTGGCTCTAGTCTCTACATTACGAAAGAACACTGATTAAATTTAATTAATAATTAGATAATTATAAATTACATATTGTAGAGTAAGTTGTAGCACAATTTAAATAAATTAGCAAAGAGATAAAACTTTAAAACTCTAAATAAGCTACTTAGCTCGAAATATTATGACGTATCTGTATAGGTGAACGAGTCGCCTTACTCATGTGTTTTATTGATTGGTAGTAATATCGTCATTTATTATTCTGTATTCTTAATGCTTTTGAGCATTTTAAATTACGAGTGTTAGTTAATCACATCATAATAATAAGATAATTTTCGAAACTACTTTTTAAATGTATTTATTTAACCCATACAAAGTAAAAATAATCTTTGTTCGTTATACTTTTAGGTAAAATTTGATAAGGTGTGTAATTAGACGGAAATCCCATAACATGTTGTAAAGAAAAAAAAGTCAACTTACGAATAAAGAAAAAGAATGTGTCTTTACGTTTTTGTCATTTTATTGGTATTCTATAAATAAAAAAGAGGTCATGCATTTGATGTAGTGAAGTATTTTCTTAAAAACCACAAATATGCTATGCTTGTTTAATAAAGAGTTCGAATAAATAATAACAAACAAACCCCATTGTCAAATAAAGTCGATATAAGCTATACTTGATTTCACTGAAAACATTAGCAGTTTTTTATTATTTCATCATAATATATAAATATGATGGAAATCTATTTAAGACAAAATGTATAGTTTGATATCATTTTACGCATAAGTGTGTTTATTTAAAAAATCTAATTATTACAAATTCATATTTTTTTTGTGACTTTTTTATCCTAGTTCACGTTTCTATCTTAGAATAAAATATGACAAAATATATTAGTTTAATTTTAATTTTACTCCTTGGATGGTGGTAGGAAATAAAGAATTAATTAATACTTTCATTTGGTATTTTAGCTCTGTATGCTAATTCTTGTCCTTAAGCTATTGACCAAAAGAAAGGTAAGTATAAGGAAATCCTGGTCATAGGGTAATCGGCCGTGAGATAATGTCATTCTTATACAAATTCTTCATTTCATCGGTAGTGGGTCACGCCTGTTGTAAAGTGATTTTGTCTCAAGTCTTTGATCATTTATGTGGATAATAGTCAGTGGTTTTTAGTGGTGTGGACGAATTTTTGACACTTATCCTTTTATAGTTGACAGTTGACAATTGACAGATTGATTCCATTACAAATAACATTTTTAAAAACTGATTATTTAAAATAACTTTAAATTATACTAAAGCATTATTCAGTAATTGCATCAATAGAAAAAGACGAAGAGACTAAGACAATGTTTTTAAAGAACATTCTACGCTCAGAAAAGTATATTTGTCACAGAATTCTAACTCGAGGTTTGTGTATATTTTGAATAACCTATTTATAAATAAGTGTAGTTTTATCATAATATTAAAAGAAATTAAATGTTTGTATATTTTTTTAACCCAACCAAAGTGTTATATACATATATAACACGGCATTAAACATTTAATGCCGCCAGGTTTTCCTATTAACTAATTTCTTAATGAGTTAAAAAATAATTTATTCTTTATTTAAAAAAATACTAAAGAACAGAGCTACTTATTCATTTATGATCGTTATATTTCAGCTAACTCATCATGGAATATTGTTGCAAGTGTTTGTGTTGAACGCTTACCCATAGTTTCACCACCTTTAAATGAAATACAACAGAAATTCAAGGACCTCTTATGGACTGTAGAAGTAGAAAACAGTTTAAAATCAGATCATGAATTAAGACATGAAAATGATAAGTAAGAAACTTTTTAATAACTGTAATTCTAATATAATTAAACAAAAGAAAAATTAAGTTATATAATTTATTAGTAGTCTAATCAATTATATTTTTAATGTTACATTTTTTAATAAATATGCTTACTTCTACAATCTCTTGTGTGTAGAAAACAGGCAGAGCTCCTTAAAAATGACTCAGTAGAAGTAGATTTGGATACTGTAAGTAAAATAACTGCCCAAGATTATGAAGATGCAGCAAATGAAGAATTGGCTAAGTTTCCATTTGCCCCCATTGAAACAGGTAAACTATTACTACCTTAAGTTAAAATAGTATGTGAAAAATCATTAACCAGCTTACGTAAATATGTTCCTAAATATTAAAAGAATAGGTAATCATTACAAGTAACTTCTGTGGTGACTGTAAATAATAAAACATTTGATTTAGCTACATAGTACACATTACACATTATACATAAATTTTTATGTTTTCAGTGTTTCTTATAAATAATCTCTAGCAATCATTTCGAAAGTAAATATTAAATATAGTAAGCAAACCATTTATTAAATTTAACATTACAGATGCAGATAAAAAGGGAGATAACACAACTTCAGATCGATGTTTGCAGCGCCATCTTGTTCTTGTCACTGAACAGAAATTAGGCAATGATATAAAGACTATCTTGCCTCAAGGTCATTGGAAAGAGGGAGAGACTTTAAGACAAGTGAATACATAGTATTTATTTTCACTTTTGCACTTAAAATTATTAAAAAAATTATATATAGATAAAAATAATTAAGACAAAACTTATTCATATAACTGCTCTCGTCGTACCAATGGGATATGCCCTGCACATTTCAGACTGTGTATCTTCATTCTTCATGCTTCCAAAGTTTACAAGGCTTATATACAAAAATCAACAATGAGGGACAATAAAAAATAAAAGAACTTCTTTGAATCTTTAATTAATTTAATATAAAAATAATATACAATATCCTAGTCAGAATATGTGGTGTGATAAGCATATTTCTTTAATTTTTAGACAGCTGAACGAGTGTTGCAAGAGCAATGTGGACAAGAATTAAAAGTTACATTCCTATCAAATGCACCTTGCGGTTTTTATAAATACAAATATCCTTCTGAATTAGATGGCAAGGTTGGAGCTAAGGTAAAATTATTATATAGAATATCTTCTCGGAATAAACTTTTAGTAGTATCATTTAAACAGAAATACTATTAATTTTCAAAGACAACAGTTATAGAAAATCAGCACAGCTATTGCTTGCAACTCCATCTTTTTTTAAAAACTTCTTTCATACTTTACTAATCTGTTACCCATTTAAAGAAAACACTTTTTTACGGATTATAGTTATGTGTTATTGTATTTAAACTTATAATTATTTAGACATAATTTTAAATTTAAACCGACGTTTCGCGTGCTTTACAGCGTGCGTATAATAATTATAAGTTTAAATACAATAATACATAACTTTAATACGAAAAAAAGTGTTTTCTTTAAATGTGTAGAAGTTATGTTAATAAAAGACAATACAATCTGTTACCCATTTTTGTGCCAGGCGCTAATGTGTAATAAGATTGCTACAGTAGAAGTTTCTCTATGCCTCATGTGAAAAAACTGTCATTTTTTATCATTTTAACTGAACAATTTATGAAAGATTACACTGTTTAATTGTTGTTTCTTTAGAATAATAAATGTTGGGGTTGAGGCTGTGCATTCTTAATACAAATAAATGGTTTTGCCTATATATAGTGTTATTCTGCCATAAGTGAATTCGATCTTATCTATATAAAGATCTATAGTGCCAATTATTACATACATATATGTATTTTGAACAGTAATTTTTGTAACCGCAGATGTTCCTGCTTCAAAAATGTTTCTTTAAGCCTTCAATAGATGTCGCTACATACAATGTGTATTTTAGGTTTTCTTCTATTACGCAAATTTCAAAGATGGCACCGTTAGTAAAAACACAAAATCAAAATGGTTGACGAGGAATGAAATGAGTGAATTTTTGCCACAAAGATACGATAAAGTACTCAAAGAATTTTTAATAGAAGAAACATACTGATATACCAAATTATAATGAAGTCAAGTTATCTGTAGTAAGTATTAAATATTAATATAAAATCTATTTGTTTCATTTCACCTATATTCTATGTTTTTAGTGTGTGAGCATAAAAAATGTTTAATTTATATTTGAAACGTAAATTGACAGATGAAACTTTTCAGTCAATGAACCATTTTTAGAATTTAAAGTATAAAAATTGAATTTCGTGTAAAAAAAAGTAGTCAAAACATTCTTCAATTTTAATTAAGAAAAGACCGTGAACACTGCATATTATTTTGCAAATTTTCTTCAACAAAAATGAACGGTTGAGCAAGACTGAAACTAACTTTATATTAAAGTAGATAATGAAACGAAAAAAAATTCCTCAATCTGTATTATATCCTAGAACTGTTTCAGCGATACCAAAAAAATATACGTATATAACGTACGTATAGAAAAATAAGTAGACAAAAAATATATTATATAAGTGTATTAAAAAATTAAATAAAAGAATCATAACATAACAGACTTTTATTCTTCCAATTTAATTTAAAAAAAAACTATAAAAATAAAATCCAGGGGTGTTTAGGTTTGGGTCCCAGATTGTTTGTATCTGTTTCGTGATCGATTTGTTTTTTTCTAATAGGTCATCGTACGATTGCGCACAAAAAATAACCATTTGTGCAAAGTTG
The DNA here is from genome assembly GCF_905147795.1 of Pieris rapae. Lineage (NCBI taxonomy): Eukaryota > Metazoa > Arthropoda > Insecta > Lepidoptera > Pieridae > Pieris > Pieris rapae. The sequence goes on along the minus strand of NC_059523.1, from coordinate 4,927,583 downwards.
GATTCGAACCTACGTACAATGATGAGAGTCGCTCGCTCAAGCCTGCTCTAAACAGGATATGACATTTCTGCATTGGATAATAATTTTTCCGAAAAAAAATTTGATTGTGATAAAGTAATAAGACCAACACTTATTTTAGTCTCGCTAAATTCGCTTCTGCATTTTGTCAAAAGTCAAAATTATAACAATCACGTGCCACGCCAACAATATATTACAATGCAACGTGTTATTATTCGAAAGTTAAATGCGCAGTTACATCCCACACTTTACGTGAAATTATTAAAATTAGCGCGAATCCTCCGACTTCAAGCCAACGCTTCGAAATAGAAGTTTAATTTCTTTTTATCATACGATATTCTAAAAAAAGAACAATTTGGCTTCAGGAAAAATCGTTCCACTACCCTTGCGTGCTTTACCCTAGTTAAACAAATTACTGAATGCTTAAATCATAAAATGCTTGTAGGTTGCATCTTTTTAGACATGACAAAGGCTTTTGACTTTGTATGCCATGAAAGACTTTTAAAAAAATTAGAATGCTACGGAATAAGAGGTAATGCCTATAACTGGGTGAAAAGTTACCTTGAAAATAGAATGCAATATGTGGAAATAACAAAGATTTGTAAACTAAAACAAAAAACCTATAGATCCAACTATAAGAAAAATGAGTACGGAACACCTCAGGGCAGTATTTTGGCCCCACTACTCTTTCTAACATACATAAATGACCTCCCAGATGCTATACACCAGAACTGTATACTATTCGCTGATGACACTACACTTATAATAAAAGGCAAAAACGACCAAGATTTAAAAAACAACTTAATTAAATCTCTAGACGACGCCATCAACTGGATGAATTCAAATAACCTACAAATAAACATGACCAAAACTAACATAATTCATTTTCAGACATATAACTCTAAAACACTAATAGACGTACAATATAAACACAATAAACTGGACATAATGAACGAGTGTGTATTTTTAGGTATAACGATAGATAAATTTTGTAATTGGAAATCACATATTGAAAAATTACAGAACAAAATAGACCGTTTTGTTTTTGTGTTAAAACGACTAAGGGAAACTGTTAACCATGCTGCGGTATTAGCTGCTTATCATGCATATATTGCATCTATAATTAGATATGGAATTATAATTTGGGGAAATTCAGTCGAAGTGAATAGGGTATTTAAGGCCCAAAAAAAATGTATTAGAGCAATTTGTGGAGCAAATTGCATCGATAGTTGCGTGCCTCTATTTAAGAGACTCAAAGTGTTATCTCTTCCATGTATTTATATATTAGAAATGTCCCTGTTCGTACACAGAAATATACATATTTTTAAATCGAATGTAGTAAGTAGTAGACATGGGGAGAAATTGGCTGTGCCAAAAATAAATTTAGAATTATTTCGGAAAAACGCCTTCTGTATGGCAATTAAAATTTACAATAGATTACCGAAAGAACTTAAAGATCTTCCGACAAGAATCTTTAAAAAGCGACTTAGTGCATTACTTTTAGAAAAAACGTACTACTCAATAAACGATTATTTGTGTGAGACATGGTAATTTATATAAATTTAATTATGTATGATAATTGACTTAATTTATATGAATCTGACTAATAATGTAAAATCTAAACTAAGATTAATTTGCGCGCCACTGTGTGTGGCAGAATATGCGAACGACTGACAATTGTACCACCTTGACATTTTATACCATATTCGTGCAATAAATAAATTATTATTATTATTATTATTATTATTATTAATTAAACAATGAGCGTGATTTACGAGTAAACAGATCGAAGCTTCCAGGGGCATGTTTGTGTATAGTTGCCAATAAAATAAAATTTTAATCCTTATTAAAAGTAATTAGAGTTTATATTCGCACGTTAATGTATCTATGTACGGATTATCAATTGCCACAAAACTGCTTTTGAAGTTTGAGTTTATCGTGGTGTGATGAAAGCTTAATTCACCTCGTAAATGGGTTAAGATGGAATATGTTAGCTGCACTTCTCAAGGCTCTGGCCGTTTTCCGTTTCGTTTACAAACATAACACTGTTTTTCGTTTCGCACGTAACATTAAATAATATTATTGAAAATAAACATTATGCCGCAATTCATAACCGAGATTTACTTTGTGTGGTAATTCTGTGGTTGTGTATTCATAACGCGGTTTCTCTTGATTAGTAGCAAATAAATATTTGGTGTTCACTGAAACAGCTTTATTTAAACGATTGTACTGTTGTATGTGTGTGTCGATTACCCAAAGACAATTAATTTGCAAAAACTGGAATTAAGTCCTCTAGTTCTACTCCATACTAAATTAAAAAATTAATGCCTTTAAAAACATCGTGATAGTTTTGTATTGGAAAACATTACTACTACGCTTATAGTAAAGTTAGAATGTTTAAGAAATAGGTTATCTAGGTTAAAAACAACGCCTAGATAAGAGTGAAGTATAATTTCCAGTTTTCGCTTGGTATAATTCGCCTGAGGGACAGTTTACTGTATGATTAAATTAATATTGTCTAACTGTAATCAGGAAACTATTATAATAAAATATATAAGCAGGGGTATATTATATCAGCAACAATATACTGCAGCTTTGCGTGCGCAGGTTTACTTAATTACTTAGTTTTGTTTGACAGTGATGGGTTTGTTTATTTTATTTTTAGTCTCTGGCAGTCTAGACAAAATGTAAGCAAAAAGTATTTTCTTCAAATCAACAAAATCATAAAGTTTTTCTCCGTTTGTGGCAGTATTTTACAGAATTTTTTATTTTAAATTTTAATTTGAAAATCGAATGTACCAAAGAGTTTGTAATCAAATCTGTCAGAAATAAGGATTTTTTATTTACTTTATTCGTTCCTATAAATCACGTTTCCCAAAGTCTTTAAGACTAAGACTGAGTGGATTAATAGACGACAAACCACCACTCACTACGTTCCTTACATTCTCTTCTCCGTCCTCTAGTCTTACATATACACATCACACAATGTATGGAAATTTATATTAATAAATTAATTTGTTTGATTTAAATTTTCCGTTGAGTGAACTATCAAAAGTCTCGTTCGCAATTTCTACTGTAAGAAATAGTCTTTTTTATATATTTGTGTGTAGTTATGTAGTGTTTTTTTCCTTTATGCGTGTATAGTTTTGTATATAACTTAACAGAGCATTTGAATAATCAGTGATGGTAGCTTATTTTGGTTAAAAAAGCGACCCAGACTTTCACACCTATATTGTCTAAAAAATCTAGAATCACAGTAATCTACTAATAATCTTTCGAATCGATATTAATTCCATTCAACATATAGGACATATTAAAGGATTCGAGTTCTCATCGGTTCGTCGGTTCTAAAATATTAAAATTTCATTCAAACAGTCCCGAATGTATCGGCGAAAGGATATCGTTATTAACCATTTGATATCTGTATTCCGATCTTGAAAGTCATAAAAATAATAATTACAAAGACGTGTAAGCATTTACATTTATAAATGTAGGTATAGAAACTGTTTTCATGTTAACCTGCCCGACTCCCCGTTGAGTGTGCCTGCGGCTATGGAATATCATAATTGATAAAAATTTGAAATACGCCCCATAAAGGCATTCTCTGAGATATTATATCATCGCGTGAATTTTGATGTTTTGTTCTAATTTTATTAGGTTAACTGGTTGTATTTGGAAAGAATTATTTCCAATAATTTGTCTTAATTTTGCTCATAATGTTAAAGGTGCCGCAGTCCAAAATAGAAGGCCAAACTTTCGATATGGAGTGATATAAGACACCTAAACAAAAAAAACAAACATAATAATGAACAATTGTTCTTTAGCTATAAATAAAAAATCTGACATAAAAATGTTGAATAGAAAAATTCACTTAGGTTATCACTTTCTATTAAAATAACTAAGATTTCTATATTTTTCATTTGTGTCAAGAGTTGCATATCGCTAACAGATATCTATAGAGTGTTGCTAAATAGACACATTACACACCTCTATGATCTATGATTAGCAACAGTTACCTCCCCTTAGAAAAATACGACAGCAGCTCGAATTCCCAATAACCTTGTATGTTGATCCAATTCAAATTATTCTGTTATTTACTCTTTAATTTTATTATCTGCGTACGTCCTATAATGCCGTAATTTCTAACCTATATTAAGGTTGATTATATTGCACTGTCCTCTCTACAATCCATATTCGAGTCACGTTAAACCCCTTAAGTGACATTTGACATAGATTTTTATTTTATCTATCACAGAACTACCATTTGTCAACAATTAGCCCCGACACATTAAATCTGCAATTAAATAGACTAATTTTTGTAGCGGTCGAATGTAAAAAAAAACGATAATAGAAACTGAGCGAGCCATTGTTCCAACATTAATGGACCACCCGATATTTGGAATCTTCGCAAAAACGTCTGAAATGTGGATGCCGAAAAAAGAATGAGAAAAACCGTATTCCGACTCGGACCCTCGAATTCCTCAAGTTATCTTCGGCTTTCACAGTATGATAGCGGCCGCAGTGTTAAATCGTTGACAACACAGCCTTATCGCTAAAGTGAGACCCTTTCAAAACTTCGAAACATAACAATTAGAACTGTTTTAAGTTCATTACAAAGGGCTTAACTGATTAAGATGAACGTAGAAAGACATTCCTTGACCAGCTATGTTTTACAGGACAATACTTAAATTTCATTTGGCGGCGAATGTAACTATTTTTGTATGGAATGCAATTGTTTGAAATGATTCGCTAGGAGCTATCACACATAGTTCCAAGATAAATTTCTGAATTCTATTATTTTCAATGCTTTAAATAATTTTGTTGCTAACGCGAGATAAGTTAATTGTCTGTTGTTGGAGGGATGTTCAAATTAAACAAACTCTTTGAAGCTAGATGTCAACTGGTTCTAATCGTTTACAACATGAACTTTTACCTAAAATAAAATGAGAGGTTGTGTGGTTGCTATGAACAAACTAATATAACTTCTTTAAGGATTCTTAAGTATTCTTTCTTTTTTTTTGACGTTCATAAGTGTACATTATGTTACCTATATAAATAAATGATTCTTGATTTGATTTGAAATCTGTTACTCATTAAGAATTTATGAGATATTAATAATTAATTAATAGAAACCTAGGTCATTATCGAAAACGGGAATGTTATATTACAATTTTACAATGTATGAAAAACTACTTAATTGATATTAAAATAATTTCGCTGCTAGAGTAAGTTAATTGCCAACATTTGGTTTGCAATTCTAATTGTGAAATAAAATATATATAATATATATGCAACTTAACTATACTAGTTTACATAACTCACGATAATAATTAAATTTGTTTACTTTTGCTCACGTCTAGAAAAGTAAGTCACTACTAATTCAATAACAGTAAAGACACCGTAAGCTTCTCTGTAGACCTTTAATTGTACGCATTACGCATTCTTTTGATAAACACGATCGCTGTTAATTACCTAAGGCGTAGAATTTTCCACATGCCTATGAAAAATTATGGATTAAGTTGTTGAGATGACGTATCGGCGAGCCGACTTAATTATATGCTTAAAAAAATTAACCTGCGTAGAATTCGATTGAAAATAAAACTTGTTCCATACTTAAAGTTTTTAACTAAGATGTGTATTTCATCATTTTTTATTGTAGAAACCTACACGATCGCCATCTTTAAATACATATATTCCTAATCATATCTCGGATGCGCGTTTAGAAACAATTGAATTTCCAGTGCATTTTTTGTCTATAAACAAGATTAAACCCTTAAATTTATGGGCTTTGTTAAGTTTCTAATTACCGACAGCGGCAGTGTTAACATTGGATTAGTGTAGTAAAAATCCTGTATCAAAAGTCAATCACGTAGGCAAAGCGGAGATGACTTGTCGGGATGACGGTTGTATCTGGCAGGTTACATGTGGCGTGGAATGTGTGAGTGTACGCGTTGCGCGAGTGTGCGCGTTGCGCGAGTGTACGCGTTGCGCGAGTGTGCGCGAGTGTGCCAGGTGGGCTCCCATTAGCAGCGAGCCTCGCGGCCGCTCTTCATCTTTATGATAATTATTTTCTGTTTGTTTTCGTCGAAGAATCGGCCCGCCTAGCCGACCGACGCTTCTCAGAACCATCATCCATTGTGGTAAATTAAAGCCGCCCGGACCCCTGCCACGACGAGAGATAATTCGACAGGATGCCGTATATTATTAATTGCACTATGACTTGTGGAAATGGAGCTTCGAGTTCAGTGAGTCATTCATTCTGCTGCTGCGACGCTCTCGCGTGGGAACGCGCGCCTCTCATGCGTTACACCCACGATGTCTTTACGAGCTTTTAAAATTCCCTCCGAAGTACTTACGTTATCCTTTTGAGTCGCGCCGATTAGGAGTGAACCACACGAATCGTCTTTGTAATCTTGAATACCGCAAATCAATTATACTTGAAGGCAAAAGCAATAAACTTACCGGCGTGATCGCTCACCGAACCTGAAAGAAACCTCATTTCGTTAACTAGGGTTAACAAGGTATTAAACAGAGACTTCGTAACGAATATAGTCAAAAAAACCGTACCTAAATAAGCCGAATGTCCGCTGTAAAAAAGAGGATACACATAATGTTTACAATCATGTAGCTTTATTCACTTTGTAGTCCAATTTCATGCTAAATCGGGCGGATAAAATCCTCTTTTATCAGACAGACTCACCGTCTCGGTGGAATACGTTCGTGCCCCTTGCCCCTTGCCCCTCCCCGCGGCCTCGCTGGATCACATCAATCCACAACAGCCATTAAGTATAAAATTAAATACAAAACCAAAGTTGAATGGAGCGTGGCGTTGAAAAGGTTCATTTCCGATTTTTGATGCGACTTAACAAATGGAACATTTTATTGTACGCCGTTAATTCTATTAACAAGTTATGAAAGGGCTATTACAAACAGCCATAAGAGATAATACCATTGATGTTTCAATACTGTGTAATGTTGTTCATTCACTGGCTAGGTAGCCGGTAGCTACCTATAAGAGGAATTTAAAATGTAGAAAAAATTCAATTACATTCCGTATGATACCGAGACATAACTCTGGGAACGCCGTAACATATTCAATTCGATGAGAGTTAAAGTTGCTTCACACTAAATAAACGTTTGGACGTTACGAAACATACTGAGGCAAAAACACGACACATTTTTACGTATTTCGCTTTAAAAATACGCTTTCAGGCCTACATTATATTTTAGTAATTAGAATTGCTAAATATTTATATTGATATTCCAGAATTAACCGCTTGATATATCATAGACAACTGAAACGTAATTATTTGAAAATCATACTATCTAACCTAACGCTTATTACAAACGCAGCGTCCAAGTGCACTTATATGAAGTGGTCATGATTCAAGAGTGCATCGGTTAGGAGGCTCGACGGGTTATTAATTTTATGGTGTCGATGGCCGGACGCACCTGGCTGCAGCGGTCACTGCCGCTAAGCATCACCCCCCTACCCCCCTGAAATCAATCACGTATGTTTTGTTACAAGATAAACACAGCCGAATACTAGACACTTTTATAGACGTAGATCAGTGGTTCACGCTATAGATCGCTTAGATCGCTTACACGCTATAGACGCTTCCAATTCTCAGTGTTAATGTTCTGTAAAATTTGATGCTAAAAAAATAGTTCAATAGACATTTAAATCTGTTTTATACGCAATAACCTTGTCCATTACACTGATCTTTTTATAACCCAGGGCCTTTTTTCATACATTGTTTCCCATTTGCTACACGTTCTGAATTTCTCGAACAAATAAATATAATATTGTTTTACTTAACAATATTATATTGTAATATAACAAATAACAGTTTCGTTTCCTGCTACACATTCCAATTGAATCCATCGCTTAACTGTAAAATATAAAGAATAAATTCTGCATCATTCTATAAGACTAAAAATAGGATAATCTCTTGAAGATCATTTGATCAAATATTGAGATGAAGGTACTGAATGAAGTCTGATGTCTCATTAAGTATAAATAAAACGGACACTCAAATGTGCAAAAAATGCCCCTATAGAGTACTTGAATTAATAAAATCCAAGGTCGAAAAGTCCTTGAGGTCGTAGGTTCGATCCCCGGCTGTGCACCAATGGACTTTCTTTCTGTATGCGCATTTACAATTCGCTAGAACGGTGAAGGAAAACATCGTGATAAAACCGATATGTCTTAGACCCAAAACGTCGACGGCGTGTGTCAGGCACTGGAGGCTGATCCTACTTGCCTATTAGATTTAAAAAACGGTCATGAAACAGATTCAGAAATCTGAGGCCTAAAGAGGTTGTAACGCCACTGACTTTTTTTTTCAATGATAATTTTGAAAGCGATATATGTAAAATGTAAAATTATTATCGTTACAAGAAAACTGTTTTCCATCCTTATTAGTTTATATAATAAAGTAAAACAAATGCCAACGCGATGACGCACTCATGTCACATCTCCATCAAGTGTGCACTATTTGGTTTAGCCTTTGTCCAAGCTAAGCGCCACCATAAAAACCGTACCGACGGAAGTAGGCCTACAATGCGAATGCCAGCGAGCAAAAAATCAAAGAAAAAAACTGCATAATGCGGTCGAGAGGCAGTGTGGGCTTCGAGCGCTCTTGTAAAATTTATAACAGCTCTATTTTGTTTACCTGCTTGACTTTGCTTTATATTGTTCGGTAATTGGAGGCATTTGACGATGAGTTATTAATTTATTGACCGTTTCGTTTGTTTTTATGGATGTGCTAAAACGTTCGTCATACAAACTTTTGATTGCGTAACCTTTGTTTAATTTGTTTCAGTTATTCTGAAACAATAGTCTCGAAATCTTTATAAAACAATGTTGATTTGTGTAGATTTTTAAACTGCGCAACACAATTTAATTAAGAAAACTAATTGAAGGGTAGATGTGTAATATGTATGTAAAATTATTTGCATAGTATAACAATCTATGTATAGTTAGATTTTTAATTTCGGCTACCTTGTTTTTCGTAGTATTTAGTAACCTAAATGTCTCTGACAATCTAGTAACACTTTTTAGAGTTCCCTTTATAAAGATGTGTTGCTTCAGTGTTGACGTTGGCGTCGCTTGCAATCAAAAAATCCGCACCTTGTAGGAGAAAAAGCTAGCCATTTTGGGAACTTTCTACTTTTCAATGCTACGTAATGCTGTCGTAGTATTTTGGTCTAATTCCACATTATATAGATTGTAACTAAATTAATTTTTAGTTCTAAATGAATTTATGCATTTAAAACTTTGCTATGCGTAGATAAAATATCTATATACATGTATTTTCAAAGATTTCGTTGTTGTCAATTGATTGACCATTGATAACGCAATGGTTATTATTCTATAAGAAGCCTTCGAATCCTGGTATTGACCTGGTAATGGGCAGCTTTATCAATTAACATCAGATGAGCCTCCTGCCGTTTGCCTCGTTCTATAAAAATTGTTTTACTGTAATGTAATTTATATTATGAAGACATATTTGCTTCGTGTACGTTTTGCGTTCTTACAAATTCTCCCAATACTCGAAATGCTTGTGATGCAATAAACAAGTAGTGTCTAGTGGAATCTTTGCTCTGGGTGTACTGCGCTTGATTATCAAGGAAAACATGAATAGTTCATTCATGGAAATTACTCTATGACACTATGTTGGAATTCACAGTATAATGAATACCAATTAATTTATTACTATGTTTATCGGCTGTATTCATGAATTCACACAATGGAAAATATAGGTATATCATATTATTTATGCCACTCGCAGCTGTGAATTAATTATATGACTTTAATCAAACGATATTAAAATTATCAGATTGAGGATTATGTTACCTCATTTGTTTATGAGTATAATTTATATTAAGGACCAAGTGGCTTTAACATGGCGCGTTTATTATATCGCACACTGCAGAACAGAAATACTTCTGTATTATAGAACATATTTAATTCAAGAATCGAAGTAAATCCTTTAAAATATAACAACTGCGTCAACGGAAACTTATTAGAGAGTGTAAAACAATTTGAACGTCGAATGTCTATGTGTGCCTTGTGGTTTGCCATCAATTATTCCGATCTTCAATAGCTTATCTCAGTTAATAGACTATTGAATGATAAAATACACCTTAAAATGAAAAAAACATTGTTTTGTTAGAGATGTCGCCTTTTATTAGATATTGACGTCTTCTTCAAAACTATAGTCAACATCACTTTGCTCTATTGTCAATAGTTTCCACAGAGTACGCGATTTAGAAATATTTGTCTCTTTGATACCCTAGCAAAAATATTCCATAGCCTATGTTCACCAGGGACGTATGGTTCTTTTTGAATAATTTCTCAAATCAGTCGTGTAGCTTTGGAGCCTATTCAATGCAAGGAATCAAATCTTACCTCTTTATAATAAGAGTTAAAATCATATTTCTTACCTTCAGATTTATCAAGATCTTATCACTAATAATCTATTTTCAATATTAGCAAAAAGATACTACATAAGTTAAAAATAGCTAATACTTAACATAATGATTCCCGCCCTTTAAAAAGATAACGGAACAGTTATATCTTAAATATGTGGTTCAAATGATGAATCCCAGCAATCCTTGGCCCCATATGAGATAATGAAAAGCTTAACGGTTAAAACAATTCATTTCCCAATGTTAACTGCAAGACAATCTCAGATTACATTCAACTAAAATTTCTAATCGAAAAAAGTATAACTGTATACTTAACAACTGTTTCATTAAACAATACGTACCGTAATATACTTTATCTTAAAACCCTGAGACTTTCGAGTGTCACTTTTTCACTGGTGTAATGACGAACAGTGTTTGTTGGTCTGTCTGCGCTTAATCGCCATTGTACTGCTAGCGCCAGCGGCATCTATCACAGAGCACCGCTTCTGTACTTGGAATCATTTACAATTGTTTATTCACAATGTCCAAATCCTTGTTGAGATGCTTCGAATTCTTGTGTTTGATGTACAATGTCACTTTCAATATACGATGTTTTAGCGATATGGATTTTTACGGTTCATTGTTTATGAACAAAAATTTGAACAATTGATCTAAGTGACGAGACGCAAAACTGTTGTTTTAGACATATGGAATCGCGTACTTCGATGTAGCTATTGATGTACTCTATAAAAATGTAGTCAAAATCAATTCGCTCTATTGTCAATAGTTTTCGCAGCGTACGCAATATTAAATTATTGGTCTTTTTCACGCTAAATGAGAGTCTAAATACAGAAACTGAGTCCACCAACCATTAACCATTACGATTCAATAAATTTGACTCAGAACGTGGACGTGTTAAACGATATGATTTTAAACAAGAGAATATAAATTAGTTTGGATAGTCCAATATTGTACCAATGTTGCCAATATGGGATACCTACAGGTTCAAATTTAATGACGTGGAATAAGTTATACCTTGATGATCTTATGTTCCAAAATAAACGTATTTTTTTATATTTTATGACTCTAGTATTAGATACACTCAAAATGTACTCGGCACGCTTTTTTCTTGCGGCTCGCTTGCATACCTATTTATTATAACATAATTAAAACCATACCAACTGTGCTATGACTCTTAAATTTGGCCGGATTTAATAGGGCTAAATAAAAGGTATAGTTTTCTTTGCATTAGTCTTATCAGTGAAACGTTAGAAGGTAGCGGTGTTCATGATTCATACTCGGATGACTCACGACTTTTTATACTTTAAGACCCTTAACAGATTCCTTTTAGCGAGATAATTTGTGAGAAGAGGCACCTTCACGGATGCCGCTAGCAGTTATCTACTAAACAAAGGATAACACGTAAAATTGATTAATTTTTGAAGCACCTTTTCGGATTACTTCTACGTGCCACGTATCCTAGTTGTCTTGGCACCCGGAGAAGAATGTTTTAGATTGGCATAGAAGGTAATTCTAATCTTAAAAACAAAGATCGAATCGCAAAAATCACAGGAATATATCGGTTCTCGATAAATTTTGTAATACGCGTTATTTATTACATACATTTTTTATGGATCGGTTCGCGTAGCATGGAGAGTTTAAATTTATTTTTAATTAATTTCTTAAGTTAATTAAGTATCTGTGGTACCATAAATTTGTTTCTCAATTTTGGAGTTATTAGCAAACACATATATAGTCCAAATGTACAACCCTACACAACTTTTTACAATATGTATTATATTACTTACTTAGTCACCAAAGAATACAAGTCATGCCGATTATATGTACACATACTTTCTGAGTGGAGTTTACCCTTAAATGCGAGCGTTCTTTGCCATTTTAATAACTCGGAAACAATCATCATGTAAGAAATAAATTTTATATCTACTATTAAATAACCTCGCCCCGATTTCCAATACACCTACTGTTACTCAAACGAACAACCCTTTTATTATAGTCTAAAGTGGAAGGCATAAAATGAATCAGAGTTCGGCAGGCACCAATTAGATACGTGAAGATGAGAACTCGTTAGTTTGAAAAAAGATAATTTCTTTATCTGTGTAGTCCTGTGTGAGGTCCTCACGTTTACATGCCGACAGACTAAAAACTATAAATATACATTCCATATGAAATTTTTATTGATTTGTAACTTTACATAGGTAGGTTCATAAGTATGTCGGATTCATAGTTTCTAATAATTAAACTTGTTAGAATGAATGTAATACCCGCTGAGGATTTTTTGGTTAAGTATTTGTTTGTTTATTTATAAGTTATATATAATACAAGACTATATGACACAAATTCACATTAATTATTAGGATATAGAAACTACAAGCTAGGAACAGAAATATAGGCAAAGTAGCAAAAACTACTTGTTATGAGTAGATGATGCAGATGACTACCTGCTGCGGATTTGTTTGTTTATTTATAAGGTTCTAGAACAATGTACCTAGAAAATACAAGTAAATATGACACGAATTGACATGAATTATGAGGATATAGAAATTACAATTTACAGTTGCATCAATATTCCAACTTTTTTATAACTGGGGTCAAACGGGCAAGAGGCTCACATCGTAAGTGATAAAGACACTGTCAATGGCAGATAGCTCGAGTGCGTTGCTGTCCTTTTAAGAATTTGTTTGCTTTAAGAACCCTAGTCGAATTGAATAATAATAAAAACTAATCAGTCATTCATATTACACCATCTTAAATTATTAGGATATTCTTCTTATTTAATTCTAGAAAATGAAATATTAGTAAGTTTATTTTTACTACTTGTAATGTGTAACGATAATTTATTAGTGCGTAGTCCGGGGTCGAACGTACAAATTTCAACTAAAGATTTGAAAAATGTCAAGTAAATCTAAATTTATATATATGCTATAATCTTCTTTAGATGTAAATGCGGTAGTACGTTCGATAATAAGATTTCCAAAATCGTGAGTAAATATTTGCCTGCGTGACCACGTCTTAAAGCGTGAGGGGCAAAAAGTTAACGAGGGGTCCTGTGGGAGCGGCCACAGTTGAAACGCCTATACCCAGGGTCCATTTGCGGGAAAGGGATAGAAGACACCACGCCCATAACCACCCACGAAGTCGTAAACAGTCCAAATCCTTTGCACGCATTCATATATCCTTAGAGGATGGCCGCACTGCGGTGATTACCCGCGAATAAACGCCAGGCCGCACGCTCAGATCCTACGGTTCCTTAGCTCGTCTTCACAAGCCTCATTAAAAACGTGCTATCGGATAAGTTTTTGCTTATTAAAAAAATGACGGTTATTTTTTTTTATAGCATAGGGTCAAACAATCTGACAGGACGCCCAAAAAGGGCCCATCACATCCCATGGAAGTGCATTCTAGTGGCTGAGTTGCCGGCCTTTGAGGGAAAAGTATGCTATGTATCTGAACAGTTGCAGGTCGTATCTCCAGGGAACCACCACTCATCAATTCCACAGTTCAAAATGACTTTTGAAACGGACCATGGAAGAGCTCCAGCCATCAAGGCGATGCGGATGAAATTTGATTTGGTGGTGTGGATTAGACTTGGTGTGGTCAAACGCCTTTATACACTAAAAAAAATTAGCTTCTGTTCTGTACTAAAACCTTTAATAATTCCTTTGTTCTGAAGTCCTATAACACGGCCAGACACAATTTTCTATCACAGTAAAATTCGACCCGAAAGGTATTGACGACCGCCTGAATAATTTTGTGCAAACGCGGCGGCTAAACCGGCAGTGTGGTCTCAGCGTTATTCGAAATCGCTCCAAGCACCACATGAGCAATGTGTATCTGATTTGTGAACCTCTTTCTATACCATAAGGCCGTTTCTCCCTTGCACCCGATAAATAAGTTATTCCGACTTTTATTCCTTTTTTGATTGAAATCATAATGGTAAAATAACTCTAAAGATGACTCCACTCGGAAACCAATAATTGATTTGATGTCTTAACCACATCTTATTTTCGTGTTGGTTGGAGTATATAATATATAGATAGTTATAGATATACAAATACAATTGACGAATTTTATTCTTGAGTCAAAACAAAACAAAACGAACAAACACATGTATGCCTATTAAATAAAAGAAATGTTCTGTTTATCAAAGGACTTATATTTATTTATTAACACTTCGCTAGATTAAGTACAGACAAAAACCCGTGACGTACTTACAATTAGGGATACAAAAGCCTTAATGAGCTAGCCAATCCTAGTTTTAAAAAAGAGTATTGAAATGTTAAAGCCAAAAGTAAAATTCTTTAATCTACATTCTTCATGTGATTATGAACCTCAGTTTCTAAATAACAATTAATAATTAATAATAATTAATTGAGCAGAGGTGTATACAATAGCATAGATATTCAAATTTTATCTAAAACATAAGGTACAATATTTAAATTTCTATCGATGCCAACTTCACATTGGTAGTTAACTTTGTTTAACATATCACCAAAACAATAAAATAACTAAATAAAAAACTAATAAAAAAACATACTTAAAAGAAACAAAAAAAACTAAACTGATTTAGGATACATTAAAAACACAAAAAGTAAAAAGTGCACATGAATCATGATAATCTAATTCATGATCAGTCTCACGAAATAATATTAGATGCTAAATTCCTCAATGTCCTTCCTCCTTCCTTCCTATGTGTTCGCAGGCCAAAGTGTTAAAAATAATTTAAAGCACAAAAAAATTAATCATAAAATAAATGACACGACCAAAAAGCCATTAAATCTGTTTCATTTGGGATCTGCTGCCCACCGCAATCGAAAAGCTATAATTTGCTCATCCATCGACTAAGATAATTAGAGGGAACGTGACGCAATAACTTGCACATTCCCACAAGGACATAACACATAATTTTGACCCATTATTGTGACCGCAAATTATTCACCCTCTGTATTTGCTATTCCAATTCAATATTTTAAATTACAAGGTATAATGAAGTTCTAAATTTAAACTAATTAGGTACATCCTTTGCAACTAACTTCGTATTATCTTTAAGGAACCACTTACGTTGAGCAGAGAATTGTCTTTGGAAAAATTACTTTGTAATTCATGCATTTTCTTATTCTCTTTTTAAATTTAAAAAACTTTTCAATAATAAAAAATTAACTGTTATTTTTAATTTGAATTTTAGCTTAGCAATTGCATAATTCTTCATGTTACTTGTAAAGCGTTTTGAAGAAACATTGTAGTCATAAATACCTAAGTCTTTTCTTCTAGCGAAATGTAGAAAAGTCGAAACACATCACCTTCCTACACCCTATATCTTTAATACCTAACTAATCTTGGAAGCTCAAATTTATAATTTAAGCGTATTTATTTTGAGTCACAGAGAGAGTAACAGAAATTCAATGAATTTTTATATTGCATTAGGCTTCTATAGATATTAAGAGTGCTATATGATATATAGAGCTTAGGTATGTATTAATTTCGTACTTTAATTTAAAGTGAGGGTGTGTATTTTGGGAGCTCCCCAGTACCAGCTCCTTCCACTTAACCGAATTCAACAAAGAGGGGTTCGATTCATCGGATCAATCCCTTGCTGAGCGGCTTAATCCGGCGGTATGTAATGTAGAGCTCTGTGCATCTTCTACCGCATTTACCACGAACTTCTCTTAAAAGGTTGGCAACGCAATAGCGAGCCGTCTGGTATTGAATGTTCATAGGCGGAGACCCGTTGACCGTTCTATAAAAAAAAATGGGGAGTGTGGAGGCAGGTTATTTCGCGGTATGGATATTCTTAATACTGATTTTAAGCATATTCCGCGATAGCTTAAAAATAAGTCGAGGCTTCGAGGTGGTCGTTATATATGTATGCTGCGCGATACAAGACTGATTTTTTTCCTAGTCGGTATTAGTCTTTAACACCTTCACACACATATTTACTAAGGAAACTTTATAAAAAGGTATTCAGAACTACTGATATCGATCGATTTTATTATTCGATCCTCTACAAATCGAGAAATTTATATAAAATTTTGAAACACTCCACGATATCGGATGTTATCAATTTATAACGGACGTAAGATATTATACCTGTTAAATAAAATTATGAGAAAAACAACAAACACGGTGCCGACGGTGCGTCTGCCTCGCGAGTTCAGAGCAAATAAATGTAAAAAAGGTGTGCGATGCATTAAGTGCATATAAACATGTTGCACTGTCAATATTTGCGGACGGTTTCCCATGGGAACCTGTGTCTGCGCTAAATCATTCGCTTGCCACTCTCCTTGCATCCCCTTTAACTTTTTTTACCATTCAAATGTCAATCCTCTCTGCCTCGGTCACTTTGTGCGACTGAAATCAATTAAGAGACTACTCATTTCGGTGCGCGGCGTAGTAAACTTTCTTTTGTTTTTTCACTGTCCTTTGTTATTGCAATCATTAAAATATACTTTAAGTATCTTTTGTAGATTATATATAACGATAGGAATTATATTTGTGGGGTTGTTGAAAAATACAAAATAGAGCAGTGTTGGCCTAGTGGCTTCAGCGTGCGACTCTCATACCTGAGGTCGTAGGTTCGATCCCCGGCTGTTCCTGCTGATCCAATGCAGTTTTTTTCTATGTGCGTATTTAACATTTGCTCGAACGGTGAAGAAAAACATCGTGAGGAAACCGACATGTCTTAGCCCCAAAAAGTCGACGACTTGTGTCAGGCACTGGAGGCTGATCACCTACTTGCCTATTAGATTTCAAAAAGATCATGAAACAGATTCAGAAATCTGAGGCCAAGACCTAAAGAGGTTGGAGCGCCACTGATTGATTTATTTTATTTGTTGAAAATTTAGAAATGTCTATATTTATCAAGGTATCTGAGAATAAAATTGGCTTCATTGGCTTTAGAATAAATTGGCTTTTTTTAATATTTTTAGTTTTGCTAACTGTGGAATAGTTTCTGTTTTATTTCATATATAAGAGGTCCCGATCACTCTTGACGTACGCTTTGGGGTTATGACTATGCCTGGTGGTGAAGGAGCATGGAGTTTCTATTAGTGTTATAAAAATGTTCATTAATTATCTTTCCCTTAATAAATACGATAATAAAAAAGGATTTATAGTTTTTATTGCTTTTAATTGGCAGATAAATGAAATATAGCTTTATCGGTTATTCGTTATCTTCGCGGAGGGCATTGCTGATTATTTAAACAAAGAAAAAACAAAGTAAGGTAACTTGTCTCCATTTTTACGGCTTACGAAAATATTGTAAATCATTAAGCTTATCACAAAATGCATTTTTAAATCTTAATTTTCATATAAACCGAACATAAATCAAATCGATTAACACCTATTTGCGATTTATGACTGATAAAACGTATGACTTCATTCACTTAATATAACACAAACTATTTTTAAAAATATTCCATTTTCAAATCAAACTAAAACTCTATCAGTGATCATAAAATCATTGGTATGGAATAAGTATCGAAATGTATTCGAGTTGTTCCGACACATGTAGGTACCTATCTACACGCCCAGGCGCAGGTACCCGAGATGGAATGTCTGATACGCTCCTATAATGATGTTAAAACAAACTGTTAGGCTGTCATTAACGCGGCGCGGAGTTCAAATGGGGGAGGCCCATTATAAAAATTTGTCCCATCCGTTTCGGCTCGAATTTATGGCTATCGAGATGGCCAGTTTTTCATCGGCTATCGAAATTTTATTGTCCGCAGAGTGGGAATGGAGATAACGATGTTTTGGATTGAAATTTGTTGTCATTTAAAAATGAATGGGCGTGCTCGCCGCACCACCGTCGCATACAAATGTATGTGGTCAGACGTTCAGGTGTCTTATGAGGTAAACACTAATTATTCAATGATTTATTTATAAGCTATTAACAACAAAATGTACTTTAAAATACGTGAACCATCACAAACACGTGTAATTAAATATCTTTAATCGATCTTAGGATTTTATTGATAATATAGACACGAATAAATAATAAGTATCAGTATACGGTATCACTTAACATCAGGTGAGCCTCCTGCCCATTTGCCCCCTATTCTATAAAAAAAGCATAGAGTAGAGTTCATGGATGCGAAATAGAAAAGTATAGAAAGGTTAAATACATTTCTCTTAAATAATTGTAAGTTAAATGTATTTTGCTTTACAATCGATTTACGCTTCTTAAATCTAATTGAATCCATCATTGCGTTCGTTAAATTACTTTTAATTCATAAGCATTCTACATATATTTTATGATGTGGTTTGCGGTATGTCGTATGCAAAACTTGGCTTCAATAATCTCGCATTCAAATAGCTGCTGCGTTCCGTCAAGCTGGCTGAGATATTTTCGGTCTTATATCTATGGAAATAAGGGTGTTTGCATTCTCTAAATGCAAGCAAATCAGAGTCCTCTAATTGTTTTGTGGTAGTTCAACGAGTCCGTGTAAATAAGGTTTTATATCTGCAAACAATTCCAGTTGCTCGCTCAAATATGTGTGTAACTTTATAAATGTGTAATTGAATCGTGGTATAATGTTCCCATATAATTTTGAATTAGTTATTGTATGAAAATTTAATATTAAAAAAGGATTTTGGTCACGCCTTTTTTCAGCAACTTTGGTTGCATAGTCCAGATAAATTTGAACCATGTGTTCGCTTAAAATGTATCCTACATGAAGTTGAAGTCCTGTTATACTAAATTTGGTCATCAAGCCCATCTGAAACAATTATTGTTTTGCTGGTAATCAAAGCCAAGGTCTTCGTACGACAGACGAAATATGCTATAAAATAGAGCTATGATCTTTTTTGGTAATATGTATGTTCAAAAGTTTTGACACTGGCACATAATTTTTTTAAATTACGAACACGATTTTTTTTTAATTTTTGCATCATTTTTTTAAAAGTATTTAAACAAAAAACAATCACTTTCCGTAATTTTTCGATATTTAAGAGAAGTACAAATCATGGGTTCGCAACGTAAGGAAGTGGACGGGTATTGCTAATGAAGAGTTGCTACATCTGGCGCAGGACGAGACGCGCTTCAGGAAACTGACGGCCAACCTCCAGTATTGGAAAGGCACTTGGAGAAGAGAAGACAATAAATAGAATGATAGAGTGTACGCTAGGAGTTCCGAAGAAGCTGGAAATTAAATTCCGAGGGTGCAACATGGACCTGGACAAAAGGTTGACTATAGCTAACTTCCGGGAATCGGTTTTCGACGCAACGTAAAAATTTACTCTCATAATTTTTTTCCTAACGCTCCAAATGAAGTATAACTACATAATCATCAAACAACGATAAAACGATAGTAAAAGGCATTTTTTTAAATCAAAAGTATCAAGACACGTTGAATGAAAATAGCCTTGGGTTTCCAAATCAATTCCAAACCTTTTATGAAATTATTAATCGACCATTTTTAATTCACATTTCGTGAGCACATCTAAAGTGCATCGCCGTTATCACGCGGTAACTTTGATTGTTTCGTCGTGTCCTGTCCCAATGACAGCATGACGAATGATCTGATGCAACCTTTAGATAACCAACCTGTAGCTTCGAATCCTGTCACCGTCAAAAACAAATAAGTTCTAATGATCGATTGTTAGGTCTGATTCAGAACCCATTTCTGTGTTGGGGTCAGAACTCAACCGAAACATATAGAAATTCTAAATCTCACAACCATTCAGTTTTTTGTTGTTTGACGAATACGTAAATATTTCACCAAAAAGATAAATTTTAAAAATTTATAACAATTGACACATTATAATAAAACGTCATACGAAAGAGATTCGATTTGTTAGTTTTTATTTATTTTTTTATCACACACATCCTTTTAATTTTATCGTGAACTAAATATTATATTATTTACATTATCTGTTGCGGTTTCAATTGTAAAATAATGATCGCTATAAATAGATGTGTGGTTAAAAATAAACAACAATTCAATTATAACAAACGTCATTTATACCTAAGATAGGAACACAAAAAAAAACTATTAAACTAAGTTAGTACTTGAACTACTAATTTAATTATTATATAACTAATAATAAATTATTTATTTATTCGTAGGAATATAATAAAAAGCTATATTAGGTTTGGATTAAACTTTTATCTCCCATCTTAATTCAATCGAATAAAAGAGATTATGCATTGATTCATTCTAAGCTTTGATAATTTTGAATTAACAAATCTCATACGATACATTCAGTAAGGCAGACCAATCCACGGCATTTGTCCACTTACGTCTTTTAATTTTTATTTACTCAACCTGTATTTACTTATTCGCAATTAGAATGGAATTTATGCTTACAGTAGACAATTGACGTAGACATACTGGCTTCAAGTGAAGTGGTTAAAAGTGCAAATAGGAATATTAATGAGGCCGTGGTGTATTGTCTTGTTATCTTAAATAACAAGGGTTATCATACATGTTTCAATTAGATGGGACAATTGGACCAGGCATGCCTCTGCGTAACGAGGACCTCGGCAGTGCTATCTCGGCTATAAATAGCGGCTGTTACATAAATTAAATACTTTTGTCAGATTCGTGACATTCGCACTTAATAAACGTGCTCCAGTTGTTAATTTAATCGATTTAAAACAGTTGATTGCGAACAATTATTGTAGGTTTGTTCACTACTTTAAAATATATATTTAATAATTGAGTAAGGATTTTCTGACACGTTAATGTTATACCTAATCTGTAAATTTAAAAAAATGCCACTAATCATGACTCAAGATCATATGACTGTTTGGTGACTTATCTCAGCTTTTTGAATACTGACTGGTGTTCTAAAAATATAAAAAAATTGCATAGCTCATATCTAAATTGTGCTTTCGATATAGTTAAGCGAACTCTTCCAGGCGACATAAACAAATGAAGTTTGATAAAAACAATGATAATAATTGCTACTACATCATAGCATTTTGTTTACATCTATGGGCTAACGTTATTTTGTCTCGAGGGTAGAAGTTGTAGACAGTAGATGCTAGGTCACGCATGCGCAGTGCAGTAGCCGACCTTGCGGCGCAGTGGCACGCGGTGTTGGGTTTCGCTTCGGCCACATTTCTGCCGCTCGCCGCGTGCGGTTCTACTGCGATGGAATGCTTCACATGATAGCTCCGCTTCACATTTGATATGCTCTCTATAGCATTGTTGGAACACCACAGAGCCACTCAGGCCTATCATCGTATTAAAAGGCTAAGCTTAGATTTGACGTTTGACAAGATCCAATGCACGATCTTATCAAACGCAATATTATAATTAGATTTTACATTAATACATTTTGCATTGTTTTTATACAACATCTTCATTATGTCAATATAATGATTGTATTTTGAATGTTTAGTAAGTGACCTGACGGAGATTTTAGTGTTTTGATAGTTTCATTACAATGTTTTGTTTCAACGAGCATGTTTTAATCGCCCATATTTACTGCTACAGCCAGGAGCAATACTAACGCCACTTTTTAAGTAAGCAAATTAATCTCATCGCTGTAATTAAATAAAACGTTTAAAGTATAAGATGCAAAGGGAATAATTCTTGTTTGTGTAATTATGCAAGGATTGCAAAACCAGTACATTAATTTGAATAATTTCGTGATTAACACCTGTACCTAAACTGCAATGAGTTAAGTACTTGTGCATAACTGTCGTGATTTACTATAGAGACGCAAATACTTATGGTAATGAACCAGGAGCCACAATACTAGATAAAACTTGCTTTACAATATTGCTTAAGCTCATTCTCGAACGTTGTATCCATTCATATAACTATGGTCTTATATACGAACCATTTAAACATAAAGCATTGACTGTCTTTGACTGACAGTATCCGATGCCTAGGATGGTAGATTTTTGGGCAGTAAATTTGGGAACCAATTTTTTTACATCCTAAAAGTCAAATAAGTAAATTTCTGCATGACGGTTTTCTGACGTTTAACAGATAGACGTCTGCAATAATTTTTGCCCAACCCCCAAACCGGTAAACCTCATCTCATCTCTTATTTTATATGAGTGAAAAAGGAAATTACGCAAAGCGTATTTCCCTCTTTCTTCTTCCAGCAAGCTATACATGTAAGTCCTACTACTGATGGGAATTGGATGTATCTTTACTAAGACATCGTGGAACATTACTATATAGCCTAACATAAGACTTATAAGTAATAACTTTTAGACTATTAGTAATAATTTACTAAAAAGGATTTTGTGCTCAAAAATTGTTTCATGTGCCATGATATTGTTAAATTCTAAAAATAATCTAGGACATGACACTTGTGCAGGCAAGGATGGTTCATAGTATATACATCGAAAATCCGACACGTTTATAGTTAAAGTTATATTATTAAAATATGTAAGGTAGTGCTTTATTTTTATTTTGTTTCGTTAGTCATAGTATGCAGTCATCTGTTTGTATGTTATCCGTCGGATGGAAGGCTCTGATCTGTTACCAGGCACCAGAACATAGTGAATACTCACATTTAACCCGTAAAATGCCAATTGTGAACAGACAATTAAACTTCATAATTATTATTATTGTTCCATATATAATAAACGACAATAATGATTGTAAATTGTCATCACACAGTCGTGTGAAGTTGCGCGAAGACCTTTGCCCCGGAGAGGGCGCACCTGTCGCGATTACAGAGCTCGTAATATCAGAGATTTATGTCGGCGAATTAAAATGAAACGTCACTTAATATAATCAACACTCCCCGCTGCGCGGACTCACATCTGTGCTCGCTACGACAAATCCAGATGAATCACTTTGTTTTGCAGTTCATTCTAAGAATCAATTAATAATTATTATAATTTATAACGATAAAACAATTATTAATATTGTTATGTGATACGGCGTATAAATTTACTAATGTGAAACCTAGTGTAAGCCGACACCGCTCCCAACTGGTTGCCGGTACACCTGTGAACTCCTTATCACGTCAAGTCTTATAATAGCCTCACCGAATTATTTTTCGAACAGTTTCATTTTCTACGCCATTAAATTAACGTATATTTTATAGGGAAAATATATTTTATTATAAGCTATAAATTATATTAATAGACGTAGTTAATATGAATACGGGAAATATGATACTGAATATAACTTAACGATAAATAGGATAATAAGTTCTCGTATAACAAGAGTGATAGCTGTTGAGGGTCAAACTTTAAACTAAACTGAACTGAGTCATGACCTTTATTCGGTCCTAATCGAGGCCATACAGATTAAAAATCCCCGAATCCAGATCTGCTTATCATCTGCAAGTTTTACACAACACATAACCATATATTCTCAAATAAATGTTAGCAGGCTTACCTTAGTGATGTTTCAATAAACTGTTAAAATACCTACTTAAAATGAAAGCAATTTCCTTAAATTGAAAGTATAATAACGATTATGGTTTAGTGAGACAGCATCTTGTCTTTTATGCTGACTCTACCAAATAAGGGCAGGTCGTTGCACTGCAGTCTTTGTTTAAAAAACATATGTCTTCTTATACGTGTACGGAACGCCAACTAAGGTGGAATAATGAGTCAAAAGGCTACATTTGTTCAAAAGGAATGCGTAAGGAATTGAAAACGCTGTGACTTAAATTAATTTATGCAAACAAGTGAAGGTGGGCAGGACAAAGAAAATGTTTACAGTCTCGAACTCTTTAAAAGTCAGATGTAAATCTAGATTTAAGTTCCACATTATATTCTGAAGCATCGTTATATTGTCAACTGTATTCGGTTTTTCAAGAACAGTCTTCCTAGTTTAAATATCAGATATTCCAAAGAAATTGTAACTCTAAGTAAAATGTCAACCCGAATTATCAATCTAGATAAAGCGATACGTGTTCTATTATGTAATGAGTCAGTTGTAGATGTAATTATGTATTATTTGGATTGTGTCCGCGGTCGCGATCGTATCGAATGTCGTGTCAGCACGGGGTCTGCCAGGTGTTTGCTTTGAACAATAATCGCCGATCCACCGTCTTATAGATCAAAATCGAAACCTGTTTTATTATTTTAAAGTTGTAACTTGTAAATGACGCAAGTATTGGTCGCAGGTGCGAGCGAGTACAAAACGAGATGTGAGACACACCGTCGCCGAGGACAGCAAGCCATCGGCCAATCTAACCTAACCTGTTGAACTCATCTACTATTCATTTTTATTCATATCGCATTTGTCAACTTCACCTTAGCCCTTAATGTTAATTCTTCATCGGACGCGTTGACGCAATTTTCGTAGAAGTCCACTGGCGTAGGTCAAAGGGCTAGATAGTCGCAGTCAATAATATGTTAGTGCTTCGGTCAAACGAAGAGATAAGGAAATATTAGATGAATACAATAAACACCTAAGGAAACACAATTATACAAACGAATGGACGGTGGATACACTGTATATTTTCCACTCGCACAGTGCTGCAGAGAATTCTAATTGCGTGTTTATTCTTTGATCAATTCGCGGCATACTTAGTTATGCTAATTGAACAATGTTTGTCTGTGTGTAGGTATGTGTGATACGCAGAGCGCTGCAGACAGGCCGCGCGGCGTCAGTGCTCGGCGCCCTAGAGTCTGCCAGCCACCTATCATTATTCCCGTCCAAACGTTTACCAGACAACCTTTATCCTTGTACCATCATTTGAGACCTGCCTGCCGACGATCGCGTCAAGATCGGATCTCTCTGTACCGTATGTACGTGGTAGGAGCAGCTTTCTAGTTCTCTAAAATGAACCACATTATTGCGCCATTAAAATTTTATGATAAAGACAATTTATGAACGATTAAATGTATCTTGTATGGCAAAATGCAATCCATATCAAATGTAAAAAGCTATACAAATAAAAAGCAACGTCATGAAGCCACATTTTGTTTCAATAAAAACCGCGGACGACATTGAGCAACCGGCCGGATGAATTAAACTCTGCAATCGGGATTCCATTTATATCTGTCCGTTTTCCTGTTGCCCGGACTCCGGACAAATACCTCTCGAACGATGCACCGGCAAAAGCCTGTTACCCTCGTCCTATATCTTCAATTGCGAACATTTGTTGTGTATGAAGCTGCAATATTTCATATTTTATAAACTTATAAATTACTTCATACAATTTATTGAATAAAACTGATTTTTTCTTTTTTTCTTATTTTGTTAAAGTCACAACCTACTATAACCATAATTGTCTATTCTCTTTTGTCGATCCGAAGTGGTGGAGGCCTGATGACCTGTAACACAGGTGCACAACCTTTAGCAGGCATCAGTCTCAGATAAACAACAACTATCCCTCAAAAGAAAAATGACAATTATTATACATACATTAATAAATAGTCGTAACTTATCATGTATGAAGTTTTGTGAGAAAATAAAGATTATTATTATAAAACTGATTAAAAAAACTTGTTAGCGACTGAAAATTTCGATGCCATGTTATAGTTAACGTTAATAAACTTGTATCTTGCTATAAGCAACTGAGTGATTAATGCAATCAGTCGGAAAACCTGCCCAGTTATTCCTTAAGTGGTTAGTACTGAATATGGAGTGTGTGTTGTCCTGAAAGGTTTGATTTGGATTCGCGGAAGCATGGCGACCAAGTGTCTACGCGGCCGCTTGCACCTGCCGCTGCCTCGAGCTATTTATAAATCACGAAGTATCATGTACATTGTGCAATGTACATAAACAGTCGTCCATACCTAAAGCTTGAATACGATCATTGTTTTGGTAATATGTAAGTTGTAAGGTGCAGGTTGAATACATAATTAAGTGAATTGTGTTTAGCGTTCTAAAGCTTTTGTTTAAATATGTGAGTGTACAATGCACTTGAGTGAATGTTGGTATTATTTTTAATTAATCACGTACACAAGTGTCAACAGAATATTAACATAACACGATCCAGTCATTTCAGTTTTTTTCTATTTATTAATTTTTAAATATTGCTATTAATGTGTAGTGTTTTTGTTATTAATTTTCTAAATACAATACTATCTAGGACTTGGAGGTTAATTTTAATAGTTGCACTATGCTGATACTTATTGTAAGCTTTAGCGATGAAGTTAGGTAATAAACATTAAAAAATAATGTTCAAGTTGCGCAGTTTCCTTATAATATAATTTTCCACGAGAAAACATAATAATGAGATAACTTTATGTGTCATTGAATAGTGAAACGTTTACTAATGACTGAATAAATATGTGGAATTGGTCTGTAAAAATTACACTTTATTTTAAATTATATATACATATTTAAAAATAATAAAGTTACATAAACATCTGGAAGTGATTTTACCGTAGTATCGTCAATGAATTATCGTATTGATTGATTACTGTATACTTAGTATACCTTGAGAGAAAAGCAATGTAACGATAAAAAAAATTACCCAAGGCTTTTACGCAATTTTCGACGTTGTCGTCAAATATATATATATATATCAAAAAGGTTAGTCGACATCACAGGAGAACGAAGAGCTGGCAGCCACCGCACAAAGAATTAGTCTAGCTATTCAAAGGGGGAACGCTGCCAGTATCTTCGGAACCTTGCCTAAAGGGACTCCTGTTCATAATATTTTTTAATTATTATTAAGGTTAGTTATTAGGTATATATTTATGTATTATGTTATATATATATATCATTATATCTATATAATGATATATATATAACATAATACATAAATATATAGTGTGTGATAGATAGTGAGATAGTGTGTATATATTTAGTTTAAAATAATATACAGTGCCGATAAGGGACAATGAGGAAACCAATCAGAGCCGAGTAATTTCCATGTTTTAGGTTCACACAATACCTTTGAATGACCAAAAGTTATTATTAACTGTTAACTTTCTTTTTACAGTTAGAAAATAATTCAAGGTTCAAACGGCGTGGTGCGGTAGCTGAATAAATATTATTTTTAACGATCATTGCTGCATGTTTGTGCTATGTTCAACATGTTTGCGTAACAGTGTTGGCCTAGGAGCGGTTTACGCCTGGCAAACACACGTACGAAACGATGCTCGCTTCAACTTGTTTGCGCTCTCCGCGGCACTGTTAGTCTGGTCATTGCTATAACAAAATTATTTAATAAATTATCAAAATTTTAATAGGCATGATATCAATAGAGAGTGCATGACTTATGATTGAATCTAAGATCAATCTCTTGTTCTAAATGATATAGAAACTCAGATTTCTGTTTGTAGAAGTGTTTTGTTTAAAATAATTATATAAGAGTACTACACTACATTAAATTACACTTAGTCCATATTATTATGTTTTACACTAGTACTCGACCTGCTACAAACTAAAGGCTTCCTTCAAAGTCTTCCACTTTTCACTACTCTCGCGAAAAATTTTCAATCTGCCCCACTATTTCTCTTATCCCACCTTCCTAAGTTCCTGGTAGACGTCCTCTCCTTCTTCCTCCCACTGAGCCCTTGTAAGTAGGGGTCTTTTTCACCCATCTGCATTCGCAAATGCTGGCAATGTGACGGGCCCATTTCCACATTAACTCTTTTGTATGTGGTTTGACGTCTTTTATGATTGTACGACTTGCGAGAGTGTTGCTTATTGGAGTATAATTAAAACGTATATAGCGTTTCAAAAAATATAAAGTTCATCGCAGTAAATAAAAAGAACTTTATCAAAAACCATTTGGAGACAATATTGACATCATTATTTTCTCTAAACTGTCACCGTACGGTGCACATTTCTTAAATATTTTGGAAGTAATTAATACAGGGATAATGTAGAATTGTATATTGAAAATATTGAAATTGATTCAGTATTTTTTAAGTTTTTTCGTTACATACACAATTCTACATCGCCCCCTTGGCTAATAAAACTTGGCTAATGACTAGCGGTGTCCAAACACTTAACTTTATAAAAAGTATATCTAAAAAATACACTCTCCTCATACACGAGGTAAAATCTTCGTTTACGATATGTTTAGAACTAAAAATAAAAAAAAACCAAGCACAAATTAAGAAATATGATTACAAAAAGGTATTTTGCAATAATGAAAGTACAAATTTGCGTCTAAAATGATTTACTTATAAAATCAATTTACATTAATTTTTTATTATGTAAAATTAAAAAATATTCATTTATTCTAATATCATTATAAAAATAATTTCCCGCTAAGTCTACACAAGAAATTGACACAGAGAACTACTTCATAACGCAACATGAAACTGCATTTATTTGTAATAAATCCGTTCGGTATCACGCAATCGACGCAAGTTTTGTGCCAAAAGGGACACGTCCTCTATTAAAGGTCGAATACGCGAAACGATCAGCATTTAAAAGCCACTCGTAAAAACTCGACAAGGTGAACTGTTAGACAAAGGCTCATCGCATACTGAACTAATTAGGCCTTACGGGTGGAATGCGCCGCGGGCACGGCCATAATTGCCACGCCATCGACAACAGAGCTTTGCGTCTATGATTTATCTATATCCGGATTGTGTGTAATGAGTATTCCACAAATTTATTGCTCAAAACAACACGGTAATCAGTAGCCGCTACTCGTGTTCCATTTGCGTTTCAATTTACGCTTAAAAAGTGCACGATTCGTTATCCGGCTACTCCACTTCTGAAACGAGAACAGATCGTATATTTGATTTTATAGACCTATTTAAGTGTTATTTTAAAAGTTCAAATTTATGGATATTGTTTTCGGAGAATTCAATAATGTTAACGTATTGCCGATAAAATATAAGTACAAGAATTTCAAATTAATTTTCGGATACAATAAAGTTTTACACAAATTTTGAATTAATGTGACGATACAAATGTAAATTTACATATTTTAATTAGTTATATTGAACATTGTATTGTATAACAGACAAATCCTTTACATTTTACGTTGGCTATTTGATTGATGGGTGCAAATTCGTCCATTAAATTATTTTAAATGATACATCAATATATATATATATTTAACTATTATATTTTTTAACTCATTATAAAGTAATATAATAATAAATAAATATATATATTATATACTATAGGAATATATATATATAGTATATATATTATGTATATATATATATATACATATATATATTATATACTATAGGAAATATCACTAATTTTAAGTTTATATCATTAATTAATGTTTGTATTGTAAATCCAAACTATATTAATACATACCTGCTATGTATTTGAATCAAACTCGCTAGAGTTCGGTATCTTAATAAGTACTTGATAAGGCGATGCCGACTCTTAATCTGATCGACCTTAGATGACCAAAGACAAAGTAAATGAATTGTCTCTGACACTAATTTATAATGATTTAATGTCTGAATCTTTACAATTTTGAATAAAATATTAATTTTGCAGTTTTATTAAACGTCCATCTTTTTTTTTCATTTGTCAGTTCTGTTTGAGTTAAACAATAAATACAGTGAAATAACTTTTAATATTAACGCCATACTGGGCCATCATAAGCTTGTTGCTAAGTAGATATACATATTTATGATTGGTGCGAGGTCGGCCTTCACTTGCCGAGAGCTCAGAGGTGCCTGCCACTTTCACTCGGCCACCAGTATCTACGTGAATCTATTAAGAGATGTGTGCACTGAGATGCGGCAAATAATACTGGCGATGGGGCGTTCTAGTAAGTCCCAAACTCTCTTTTCTGACGTGCATACGATGACGTAGTTGTCAATCGTCTCGTTCCTAAGAATACTGCGATACTTGGCTAAATTATTTTTTCGAAGAACTGGCCATGACCACTATAGAAGTTTTTTGTTTTGTTAACTAATCATTGGTCATAACTAACTTAAAATAATACTTCATATAAAATAAATAAGTTATTATTTTATTAGAACTCAACTATAAAAACCTACTTCAGACTGTGTTAAATCTCCAGTCCACGTATTACAATTATCTTTACGTTAAGAGTAAAACGATTCTTAACAGGCCGACAACGTAATCGCGAGTCCTGGCATTGGAGTGTCCATGGGCGGCGATATCACTTTACATCTGAAAACCTCCTGACCATTAGCCGCCGATATATCTTTATATATATAATCTTATATATCGCCGATATATAGATAAATCTTTGGCGTTGTATTTAGTATTAAACTTTTAAACAGTCGGATCAATTCAAAAGTGTATTTGAGTATAATTTAGATTTACAATTCGATGTTTTTTTTTATTTGCATTATAGTTTAAAAAACTTTTACTAAAGCAAAAAGCACTCTCCCATATTCATACCCCGTTGACATTTCATCTTCATGTTTTGCGTATTCCATCGCATGGTAAGAACTCAATAGAAAACAATACGCATTTATAATATAATTATAATTTACGGCCACGAGAAAGTGTATGTTATGATTGCCATTTGGTTAGTTCAAGCCAAGAGACATGATATTAAGTGGCGCTGGAGATCGATAAAAGCTAAGCTTCATCTTTTCTTTGACTTTCCTTTATAGTTTTACAGTGTTTTTTTAGAACAGGGGCAAACGGGGAGGGAACTCACATGATGTTAAGATACCGCCGCCCATGGACACTCACAATGCCAGAGGGATCGCGAGAGGAAGAACCCTAAGTCTAATTGGTTCGGAAATACTTTAGTGGGCCTCGTTCCACATATCGGTGGTGTCGGCGAATGTCGAGGTGTTACTGGTGGGATTTCGTATTCTGCCTCGGCATCCGATGATGAAACTCAGTTGCATATATTAATCGCAGTCTACGCGCAGAGGTTAGATAGGTCCTTCAAGCAAGCATCCTGTTTACACCCGAAACCAAGCTAATACAATAAATATATATGAAATGCCACAATATTGAAAATACCATCTATTATATCATGTATAATGTTTATTAAATGACAATGAAATGTAATTATCAAATTATTAAGATGAAATAACTTTAATAGAAACAAACGAATATAGTTAAATGTATATAGAGTAAATGTATATTAGAACAGTTTCATAGAAAAAGAAGAATTATACATATACGAACATGACAGCAAAACATTTGATAATACAATATAATAATACGGCATCAATACTAATAATTCAATAATACAAATAAAAAATATATACAGCATAATAATTGCTTTAATTTATTTTAACTTAGTTTAAAAACAGGATGTAAGAATATTAATACACTACTACTGTTTATATACTATTACAGAATTTAGACATTAAAGTACATATTAACAAAATTCGTAACCTTTACGGTACAGTGTTCGCTCGAGAAAGGCAAAGGATCGATGCCTTTGAGATGTGGTGCTAGCGGAGAATGCTCAGAATACCGTGGATGAGAGAGAGAGAGGCGATGAGAACTGATCGTTGGTAACACAGAAGGAAAAGATGAAGACCAACTAGATTGACCTTTTGATGGAGTGTCATCGCCCTCAAAGCTGAACACTGTCACCAAACAGGCGCTGGACAGAAACCGATGGAAACATAGTCCGCTCCAGGGTCAGACATGAGCTGCCGATTAAAGAGAGTACCTTACCGATTAAAAATGATATAGAAAAGTACTTACATACTTTAATTGTATTTTTTGTACATTTATGTTTACCCTTATTGTCATACATTTTAGATAAAAGAGTCTGTAGCATATACCGTAGTTATAGTATTATGTATGATGTGGTAAAA
This sequence comes from Pieris rapae, assembly GCF_905147795.1. Taxonomy (NCBI): domain Eukaryota; kingdom Metazoa; phylum Arthropoda; class Insecta; order Lepidoptera; family Pieridae; genus Pieris; species Pieris rapae. The sequence continues at coordinate 4,895,554 of NC_059523.1, read as the reverse complement.
TTAAATCATACTTAACTAAATTTAAAAAGTTTTGCCCAGTGGCAGTGCACCTTTTCCAAATTAAATGTTCGGTGTATACCATCGTACCTATCATATACATTGGGTAGTATCCAAACTTATAAGCTGTGTTTTAAAGGTACACAGGGACCAAACTTTTTAAATCTATTTTAGTTTTATTATCAATTTCAAGATATTGTGTCCATTCAAATACTTTGTTTTAAATGTTTGTCTAACATTTTCAATGAATTTAATCGATCACGCATTAGCAAGATTAATTAATTAATTCGAATGTCACTATTTTAAAGTAATTTCTGTAATTTGGGAGTCACATATCCAAAATATGTTGAATTTCACTATCTATAATAGAAAAATTTAAAAATCCGATTGTAGTCATTATGAACTTATATAATAAGGCTGTCATTCGCATACCAAATATGAAACTTAAGCAAACAACTTTCGCATTCTATAAATAAAAATAAGTCAATAAAATCGCTTGTGTTTGACAAATTAACTCAGTTATATCCAAAACATTCTTCACCTATCATTATTATCATTATCAGCATTCTTACGGTAAATTTTTCAAACCAGTTCATTACTTTTTTAGCTACTGGTATATAACAACTTTTTTAATATAATAAATGTTATATGCCTATGTTATGCAGATACATAGTAACTGATGTATGTGGATAACATTCTGCACCAATTATCATTACCGGCATTCTTATGGTAAATTTTTGAAACGATGTAATTTTTCAGGTAATAGCTTTGTATAACTTCTTTATAAAACTCGCCTGTGATATACAGAAATCTACTTAAGTAGGTCTATGTAAAACATTCTTCTAATTTTTTAAATGTTGTATTATATACATTTATTCGAATATCTAGATGTATACTTCTATTTGAGTACCAGAGGGGTTGCACTCATTCGTATTCGACTTGTGTGTTGGGCTTTTAAAAAAAACGTGTTTAGTTATAAGTTTGTTACATTCCAGGAAATAATGTACACTGGACATGTAGCACTTTTAATTGTTATTGAACATTGAATAAAGAATTTTTGAAATTGTAATTGATTTAGTTGTGTTTTCAAACCCTACAAACTATGCCATTAGTTTTCATGGATTTTCCTATCACCAACCAATGCATTATGAGAAAAAATCTCCATCGAAGTAGTGTCAGTCACAGAAGCCATCATCTATCTGTCAATAAAAAAAATATTATCGCCCAATTCTTTATGGGAATTGAATAAAAATAGAAATTTTCAAAGCACAAAAATGTACAGGTACAGTTATTAGAACTTGTTTAACGTCTCGTAGATTTAACTACGTGTCAAGTTTGTTCAGTTAATTACATCCTAATTAACGGATAAAAACGATTAAATAGACTTGTCATCGGCCATAGGCGTTTCATGGAGTCTCCAGCTATTACAGTATTTATACTGTATGTGTTTACTTTTTTACTGTTGAACCGAAAGAATTAATTACGGCAGATTTAATACATATCAAAAGTATACTGTTAAATAAGCTTCTTTGACTCAAAGAAGTTTGCGCTACCATTATGTGGAACCAGCTACCTACTGAAATATTGCCGAACCAATTCAACTTAGGGACCTTCGATTAATGAGCGTGCCAATGCAAAGGCTGGAAACTGTTGAGTTCTCTGACATTATGTGAAAATGGACGGTATTCTTAACATCAGATGACCTCGCCCTTTGCCCCTTTTTTATTACTGTTTTTTAAATCTTAGTAAGGTTATATAGAATTAATGTGAAGTAAGAGTAAGCATGTTAATTATACACTTATAATACAAGTATAGATACTTTCTTATAAGTATATATTAAATAGCTATTACTATACTAAAAAAACTAATAAAATTTAATATAACATATAGTCATCTACCGTACTTTTTACGTAATCTACTGTAATCACAGTATTTTTACTTTCGCGGAGTGGCGTTCATAGACCATCGCATTCAAAACCGGTGTTGCGCAATATAAGGTCGACCCCAAGGACGTGGGTTCGTTGCCAGAAATAAATAGCTGTTATGTCCGTCTAGCGCACGCTGGAATGCACTGGATTTTCAAGATAAAATTAATGCAAATCGATAGCCCTAGAACCAAGTTTATACCTGAGTTCCTTTACATCGTTTCATGACAAAATGGTTTGTACAGATGAAATAAACTCTGTGCAAAAACAGGCATCTAATGAAAATTTACCTTTAGTTCGATTTCAGTTAATGAAATTAAATTCGATTGTTTAAAGTAGTCTGTGTAGTTTCTGGAATTTTTTTTATGAATTCTTTCAAATATATGATGTGATCGTAATAAAGATAACAATATGCTTTACTCAATTATTATTAATTACATATTACAAATGTGAAAAACTTATAACGTGTGTTACCTTCCTTTTGCTAAAACCACAGTTTGAATTATTCTGGGCACGATTTCGCCCATTAATATATTTTTAGTAGCGTTATTTCCTGTAAAAATGCATCTTCAAGAGCAGAACGGAAGAATTCATCGGTATTAGATATTTACATTAGTACCTTTATTTGAATTAAAAAAGTAACGAAAATCTTCTTGTAAAGTAACTTAACAATTAATTTAATTTTTTTGACGTTCATAAGTGTACTTGTTTACCTATATGAATAAAGATATTTTGTTTGTTTGTATCCAAAACCTCGTAATGCCCTGTCAAAGAAAGGCGTGAAACGTATACTAAAATTGTAATATATAAGAGGAAGAAGTGTACATACCAAAACAGAAGGTAGGACTGATTTTGTTTTGAAAGATTATAACGGTACAAGCGAACTATAATTTAAATAAGATTAAACGGTAAAAACTATGTTTATTACCGGTCAGGTCTAAATCAATATAGTAATAGCCTATTACTCAGTTTAAGATATTAAATATGTAGAAAGTGTTAAATATTTCTTTATAAGTAAAGGATAATTCTGACGAAACTGACAATTTGGTTGGACATTTTTCACGTTATTATAGGAAAATAATTGCAATATAACTCACACACACAAATGCGCACATACACAAACAAACACACATGTATAGAATAAGTTCATAGCTATTCTTTTTAGAATTTGTATAGGTAAGGGAAGTAGCGAGTCAAACCCAACACAAGTGTCTCTTGATTACTTACGGGGGTTTCTCATACTCAGTTATTAATGTAAAAATTTGAGAAACATTAAATTTTTTTTTAATTTTAATTTAATTTAACTGTGGCCACGTGATATCAATATTTGTGTGTCCAATGACAACGGCGTGTCAATTAAATGAAATATATATGTCACATTCTCTTTTACTAGTGATAACAGTCAAAATCAGTTTAATACTTTCATAAAGAATGAAAAATTAAGACGCACACTAATTAAAACTTGAAGAAAGATAAAACAAAATATATATTGCGCAATATTTTAGCTTCACTCCCGACACTCGGGGAAACTTTATGGCCACAGAACTTACCCTTAGTGACACCATTGAGTATTTGACGTACAAACGGATTGATTACTAACGTAATATTTTCTTTTGGTGCCTCTCCATTACTGGAACGTGGCCTCAGTCTCTTGAACCGTGTCTTATCCTGTACCAGATGCAGCAACTCTTCCGCAGTTGCAATAACGTGTGCTTGCATGCACATGCATGCTTATTCCTTCTACCAGCACGCCGTTTACACTGGATTTTACCCATTATAATTAGTTGCAGGTGGTAGCGTATACTACTAACCACAGTAATGTGTATATAGGGTTATTATCGTCCAAACTCGTCCTAAACGGTTGATTCGTTGTGATGTTTTGTGGATGGATTTGAGTTTCCAATGTTGGTTAAGTTAAGTGTACAGGACAAAGTATCGGGTCTGCTCATAATATATAACAAGATAATTTTGCACTATATGTTGTTTTTGTGCAAGAAAATTTTACTTGGATCATGGATATTATATCTTTAAACATATAAAAGCTACCTTGCTTCTTATACACTAAATGTTTTTCTTACCTTCTTCCTTTTTTCTTTTTTTTATTTAATATATATATTTACGAATTAATTATCCGAAGTTCAATAAGTGGCGCGTGAGCATTGGAGATGTGGCCGGCAAGACGGCGAGTCGGTAAAATATGTCATCACCGTTATATGACCAGACCACGTGACCACATACCATGCACTATTTTTATCTCCTCAGTGTACTTAGATGTACTCAATCAAATGAATTATTAAATAAAATCCAGGTAATATGATGCAGTATTATCATCAAAACTTCTACTTTTCATTATGGATTAAATAAAATTATTTCTTTCGCGAAGTATCGAACTGTGGAATCGACTCCGATTAGATCCGAGTAGAGTAAGATCCTGATAGATACGACCTACAACTATTCAAACTGAAAAAATACTCCTTTCCAAATGCCGACAATGCATCCTCTTAATTCGGATGTGACTGTTCTTAATGGGCGTTCTGGAGGCTCGTTTGCCCCCAAATTTTCATCTCATAAATAGATGAAAATAAAGACGGAAATTATATTATATCTATTTTGTTTAGTAACACAAATCAAATTATTTACATTATACACAAAGCTACATTTTTGTAAAACAGGAGAGAAAACTTTAGCACGGTCTTGGATCATCTTGTGATCGTCTCAGCAATACACATTTTTTAAATTTACCGACTTACAGCAGGACTCTGTACCTCATTACAAAGCACGAACTACCCAAGCTTGTAACCAACGTTCTGGACTATATAAGAGCTGAAGACTGGCCCTCATCTAGCCCAGATCTCACCCTTTATACTTCAAATTATAGTCAGTTTTAGAGTGACATTGAGTCCTTATAAAATCTTCGATGGAAGCAGTGGTAAAATTTCCATTGGAAACATTGCGTAAATCCATACATTCGTGTATAAAAAGATTAAAGGCCTGTGTGAAAGCCAAAGGTGTTCATTTCGAATAGAATACGTTTTTTTTTTATGAGACTATAAAATAGGTAGGTATAAATTGTAATAATTACATTACTTTAAACAAAAATGCATTTGCATTATAATATAACTTATGGCTGGACTAGTTCTAAATTTACTTGTAAATTTAATATTAAATTAAATTACAGTGAATACGAAAACGAATAATAAATGTTCACTATTGAATTGTATAAAATTCCGTCAGATATAATTAAAATACATTATAATGAGAGTTGTATACTAGCAAATAGTTTTTAATCTACTCATTATCTCAACATCACAAATGGGAAAACAAAATTACTTAAGAACTGATTTGATATGATTTCCTTAATCCAGTTTCAGTTTGTCATGATATATAATGTGAATGGATAACATGATTTGATCGTAGGTTCCAACTGAAAGATCGTAATTACTGTTGTTAATTAGTTCATTTTCTTTATTAGATACTTAGGCTTAGTTTATACCGTCTATTAAGACGGATAATTTAGTTTTCTTATGCCGTAATATTTTTTATACATTTGTCTAAGACGTCATGAAACATTACGATGTAAATAAGTAATTTAAGTGTTACGTAATTTCTAATAAGGATTTTTAACATGTAATAACTCTACTTACAGTCTTTGTTATTATGTTCTATTTTTTCAGGCACTGTTTAGCCCAGAGGTAATACCAACTTACACTAGTTTAAATGGTTTTATCCTTCTCAGTCTTCTCATTAAGCCCGTGGTGTCAAGGAGTTGAATACCCTCAACACTCACGTGATGGTGGACCATATGTTCGTGGGCTTTATATGGTGAGAGTAAATTAGTTGTAAATTTGTTTGACGTCCAGAAGGTAGACTTATATAGGTTATGTTTCCATCACATTATCAACTCTTTTAATAAATCATGCATATATAAAGATTGAAAGAATAAATATGTACAATTTACGTTTAATTTTAAGTAAACTGCTACTGGTACCAACATATTTAAATTTGTTTTGATTTTATTTTGAATAAATTTTTTATTATTTTTATTATTACTTTGTATATAAAGAAAAGAAAATTGTATATATATAAAATTGTATTAATTGTTTTATGTTCAAATCTCTTTTAAAGGTAATCTTCTGTATTAGGTTTGATTAAATAAAGTATAAATTTGTTTGTATTGATGATAAATTATAGGATATTTACGTTTCTGTAATAATTTCGTCAATTTCCTATAATCTAATATTTTCTTAACATTGCTTCGAACATAAACTGCCTCAAGTCTTTCACGACTAAGTTCTTTGAAATGTCTGTTGTTAGATTTGATTAAATTTTAATGAAACCGGTAAAGTTCCTAAAGAATAATAATTATGATGTAAGTATAATTACGCATAGTACCTACAATCCTAACAACAGTTTTTATGAAAAACAACTTGACTAACAACAAAAATCTTATACTTATAAAAATTGTTATCAAAGATCAATAATATAATTATTATTAATAATTAATTTATAGATAAATCATATGATTCAATATAGGTATACATAATATTACTTTTAAAGTATCGCAATACAGCGAGAAAATACTGCCTACATGATTGGTACTCTACCATAGGTACCAAACTTTTTATTTTTTTTACTTTTCTATTTTCCACGTGTATTTATTATTATTACTATGTAGGTTAGGAATATTATAAATATTGTATATTTTGTGTTGAAAATAAGTGTTTGTGTTAGCGTGTAATATGTTTTTTTTCTATACACATGTGTATTCACTAAGACATCATGGAACATTACGATCTAGCCTTAGGACTAATAAGTAATTTAAGTCTAACCTAATTTACTAAAAAGGATTATATAAGTAATTGTCCAATAACACTACTAACAGTCACTATTAAAGTAATATGTGTTAATCAGAAAGAGCTTTAAATGTAATTTTTTGGCGTATTTAATTAATTATAGCCAAGTAAACATTGGATTTAATCCAACCAATGATGATCGGACACGATCCCACTTGTCATGGTATGTCTATTACACGTCCGTGAAACAATTAGCTACGTGGTAAGGCAGAAAAAGCATTGTTTATCACCAATGGTATAAACGGTCGTTACAACATTGGCCTGTTTATTATCTACAGGTATTTTCCACTATCGAATTGCTTGATGTGACGAGGGCCTCACGGTGAAAGTTTGTTATTGAGGTGCCAGCATGCCTACGGGACAAAATGTATCTTGGCACGCGAGCGCCTAATTTCGGGATTTTTATTGATATTTTTGTATGGCTAGACTTAGGGCCTGTTTCACAATGTATGGATAAAGTGCCAAATAGCTATGCAACACATAAATTATTCGTAAGATAAAAGTTCCAAATAAGATACTTCGAATTTCATGACGTATAGCGCTATCTGACAGTCGTGAAACGCAAAAATACTGTTTATCCTACCAATAAGTAACAAATAGCTTATTTGGAACTTATCCCTAAGTCTCATCGGAAGCGCTTAAGTAAAATATTCCTGGTATAAAATGGCAATATGAAAGACAAAGGTTATTTGAATAATTCAGTCAGGATTTCGTATCGTATGTATTTAGATTAAACATGTTGTGACATATATGGTTTAATCGCTCGCATCAAATGTTAATTTGTTCGCAAGACAACATGCGTATATTATCAAGATCAAAGTTGCACTCAAGACGGTGTAAGCCGTAAGTATACTAGACAACTTATCTATTTTTAGTACCACAACTTTCCTTGCCAAGTCGCTGACTAATCCGGCGCCAATATATTCCGATCCACGAACATAGGCCTCGCAAAACTACAAAACGTGCCGTACGTATGTAAGGTGATAAATGAATACAGAAGACAACGAAGTTGTACAACCATACAATGTATGAAAAATGTATGAAAAAAAACCAGTTTAATTTGTGCATACTCTAATTATTTCCGAAGAGGCAGGCGGTCGATGTCCGCACGGTTTGATTTTGCTTAGCTTTATAAAGTAGATAAAGTGCGACTGACAATAATTATTATTATCAATGCGTTGCACACAGCTTATCACAAACATAGGACACACTCACACATATCGACTCGCTGCTTTTATAACATAGAATATTTTTATCTATTAAAAATACCAATTATTCATACAGAAACATCTATAAATAATTGCCAGTGACGATAAAAGCATCGTTCCTTTACTGCAATAAATAGTTTTAATAATTTTAACCTATTTATATAGTGGATAAATCATTTGATCCAGTAACTTTAGACGTGTTTAATAAGCCGTCTACATATAAATTTTGTTTCTATAAAATAAGACAAAAATAAATAATTAGGTCAATTATAAGGATGCAGGCGAAAAGCAAGAGTTTACGCGTCCAACTTCATTTAATACTTTTTGTCTCTAGGGAATGCGAGTTGTCAGACTTTAGTCTGGCCTGTAAGACAGTGCGGGGGGCCAGTCGCCTTTTGTTTTTATACCCATGCAAGAATGCAAAACAATTATAATTCCCTCAGGGATAGGTCGCTTCAGAATCAAGCTCACATAATCACAAGGGGTTCTCGTTTCTCCACTATCTTTTACATCTCATTCGGATTGCGGTTTGGCAAAGCTTAATTGGACCAAAAAGATTATTACCACTCGTAGCTGAACCGAGATGCCTAGCACTATAGAACCAAATTCAATTAGTGATAGGTGTGGTTCTCTGACAGCCGAAAGAGCATCACAATCAAAGGTACCCACGCTGGCCAATCCATTTACCTTAATTACGCCGAGATGGGGATAAATCGGCGTCCAGCCGTCCACGGCCGAGTTACGAGCGAACCGACTATAAAATAAATTATACCCACTTCGTTCGCCTCCACTCAGTTTTTTGTTGCCATCCACAATGAAAAAAGACAAAAGCAAAGCTCGAGAGGACGAAATACGAGCCAAAGACAAAGCTTAAATTTATCTACTGATAATATAGACGTAGGGCGGCGAGCCCGGCAGACGCGTTGCCGGGTGGCCGGCCAAATTATACAGGCGGGCATTCCTGCGGCCCGGCAAAAACATGATATATCGCTGCTTTGTGACGAAATATTTTAAATTTGGAGACCTGCCACACTCTAAATGGAATTCGATTTTTAAATAATATTATCTTCAGCATTCCTTGTCAACGACTCTATAAACGAGATTTGAATGTATCGTAGGACGGCGTACAGTTAAGTTAAATATTTACGAATTGTGTTCTTGATTAATGTCAAAGATCCCATCAAAGTAGAATTCTAATGACGTCATGGTCTTGTAAATTTGTATTATTCAAATAATTATTATGACTACATTCACAAAGGACCTTTTGTATGAGTATCATATAACTTGTAACAGTAGCAAGTGCTAAGTTTTGTTTATATTGTAATATTTATGAGGCATTTTTGTTAGGTATTTTAGGCCATTATAGCAGTACCCAGGGAACATTACTAAGTTTTCCAAACTCATTTATGAGAAATAGCCACATAACATCACACATGCTCTTGTGATAATATATTTTATTAAGTCAAGGAAGTTAATTTAATTCTATGACAGTGTGTATTTTACTAGAAGTAATGTTATTTTTAAACCACAAGTTACGCAAATGTGTCATTGTAATGGTGAAAAATAATACATGAAGATAAATTTAATATTTTATTATATCATTATCGTTTCAATAAAATAATAATAATTACAAGAATATGTATATACAAGTTGATTATGTACAATTTTCGAGGCCACGACTATATATACACTGGGTCCACGATATATCACTAGGTCCACCACTGGGCTCAGCCTTCGTCATCGGCAGCCACACCCTACCACCATCATGTCTTGATAGTTTTTAAGCACCACATTGTTCACTTCGTCCATATACAACATAGATATAGGGGAAAGTTGCGTCGGCACACAACACGCCTTCGGCACCGCGGCCGGATTCACTGAGTTCACTAAAGTCTGCACAATCGCATGGTTCGTACCATTGAGGTGATCGGCTAATGGGAACGGGCAATCGCCTTGGCAATAGTAGGCTTCGTAGCCCTGGGGGGCGACAATCCAGTCACTCCAACCCACGTCCGCGAAATCTACGAACAGGGGGCGTCGCTGGCAAATCTCCCGCGCCTCCTTACGCCTGTGGTGGGGCCGGTGGCCTTTGCGCTGCGTCGCTCTCTTATTTCTCATCAGCGACGACTCTCCACGCTCCCGAGCCGTTCTCGCTCTCGCATCCTCCGTGTAAAGCATCAGCAAAGGCTGGATAGCGCTCCACTCCTCGTGCTCGTCTGTGGCGCGCCGTCGGACGCGAATATGTGGAAATTTTACACTTTCATTGCCTACGCTATCGTCTATGACGCGCACTAAAAGGCCATGATTATGTTGCGGTTCCTTGAGCCACCTCCTCGCCGCGCTGAGGGCGTCCGCCGCGATCGAACCTTGGCCCGGTCGGAGCGGAATTGAATCGAGGAGTCTCAAAATTGGTTCGCTCTTTCCGCGTCTGCCCGGGCGCACCACGTCGTACAACAGCAGCCTCTGTGTGCCGGTGACACCGACGGCGCGTTGAAAGGTGACATCCGCGCCTCGAGCGACTTCGTCGCCAGGTACGCCACTTATGTTGAAATATAGACGAAAGCGATGCTCCTGAGGGAAGCGGTCGTCGAGGTCTGTAGCGGTGTGGTAGAAAGAGCGCGCCGTGTTGGCGGCGGCCGCAGGCATCGCGCCTCGCGTATCATACAAGAGGCGCATGGCTCGCGGCACTGGTGTCGGCGGGCGGGCGCGGGGCGAAGGGCGCCGGGGCAGTCCCAGCAGTGCCAGCAGCTGCCGCTCGGCGGCGGCAAGGCTCTCCTCGTCCGGCCCGCCGGCCGCACACAGCGCCACCAACGCGCACACCACCGCGCATGCGCACGCCCCACGCATAATTCTCCTCGACCCACCTGAGAACAAAAAGAAACGCTACATTAATTCATTGAACTTAAATATCCACTATTCGCGATTATTATGTAAGAATAATTCCCCTTTATGCAATAATTTTTTAAATTTCAAAACGTAATGAAAATAAATAAAACGTATCAATTATAACGAATGTATTTAATACTTATGAACCATGCAATATACAAATTAGATTCACTTGCATTAATTGTTTTATTACTGAACTCAAATTGCCTTACATAGAAATTATTTTTTACAATTCCGAAATATGTATTTCCAAGAGACATGAATAATAATTCAAACAGTACTACTAGTTAATCAACAAAGGTTAACATTGTGCGCAACCGGTAGTCATTTTATCACAATATTTCTAACAAGTGCACCGACACAATGTGTATAATAACTATCTCTTATGTAATAAGTTTTCATTGACGATAAAATAAGCATAGATAATTATTTCGAAAAACAGATTAAAAATGTAGTTATAGGTTAGGCTCTTAATTATCAAAATATATATATATGCGTTCTAATAATTCCAATACGATATATAAATAAGAAATTAGAAATTATATAAGAACAAAATGTAAGCGAATAAAATACAAAGTTTACGCAAAGCAATGCTTCGAGATGAAACTGTATAATGCCAAATGCGTTTATCTGTAATCGATAAAAATACAATGCAATCTGTATTCTATATCCATACAAGTGAGGGAACTGGGACAGACCATTTAAGGCCTTGTAACACCAATCGCGTGTGCCATTAATTAATTATCTAACAATTGACGCAAGTTACACAAGACTAGGTATGAACGCGACATTGGTGTACTAATTAATTTTTGACAGATGACATAATGACAGTAAGAAATTTGAAATTAAAATATGTAAATACTTTGATTTCGTTCATGGGCTCTACCAAATTGTTTCAAACTGTAAACTCTACAATTTTAATAAATAGTGTTTATTCATTTGAACTCATAGGATAAGTGTTATGTTGTCTAAAATCTCTAGAATCTAGAATTTAATAATTACGGATGATATATTGAGTATACCTCACGCATATTATATACATATATATATATACATAAGAAGTATAATCTCAAAATAATTCTAAACAATTATTTTAATCAGAGTTATGTTACGTATTTTAAAATTAATTATGTAACGAATCTACTGATACATAATAAAATAACTATAAGTTTTGTTCACATGACATCAATAAGTTTAGTAAATGGTATCTAAAACGATACATTATACAAGGTTGCAGTTATAAAATACGACCATCTTAATGTTTCTATTTAAACCTTAATTTTGTTGTCACATTTTGTATTATGTTTTGCATTTATATGAACAAATTAAAATAAATTACAATAAATCTAATCTATAAGCCGATTTTAAGATTTTTTATCACCAAATACAGCATAATATTTTAATTACGATGCGTCAAATAATAAAAAGCTCGGATCACTTTCGAAAAGCGTTACCTAAGTAAAAGACATCAACGAGATGTCTTGGCTACGATTGTGCTACGATAACCATCGCTGATAATTAATACAAATTTGGTCACAGATTAAAATACTTAAGTCAACATAAAGCTCATACACACGACCATTCTATATGATCATTTACGGCACATAAAACAAGAGCGTTATCAAAGTAGGCATAGAAGTTTATCAAGATAGTATTCAAATTAGTGTTATTCTTCGAGAGAAATAAAATGTTAAACTACGGTTCTGCAAATGTGTATATTTTGTTATTATGTTTTGATCTCTGGTGCGGACCGGATCATGGCGTACGTATTTCGAAAATAATGCGGTCAAACCGGCCGCTAGCGCGGTCGCTCTCACACTCACCCGAAATTTTAACGCATCCAACGTCGATAGTTACACAAACGATATCGCGGCTTGTCAATTGTCAACGCTTCGGGAATAAATGTCGCACTCGTTCACAATGGAACAAACACATAACAGCTGAGCGAACGGGTAACATAACTGGCGCGTGTTTGCGCGCGGGAAGCGCAGCGCGCTCGTGCGTGTGCGTGCGTGGCGGAACTCGCGGGACCTGCGCACATAACGTGCTCACAACGCCGAGATCGCGGCGGGAGTGATCGCGCCGCTCCAGACGCGGCGTCGCCGAGCGGCCCGACCCAGGCCCCGCCCCGCAAGCCCCGACCCCCGACCCCCGCGACCAATGCACCCCACACACCACCAAGGATCCAGGCCAACCACAAACGACACCCATTGTGCCAACCCAGCAATGGGGATAGAGCACTACGCTTTATATATTTGCTTTTTGGGACAGGCATGATGCAAGCTATGACACAGTTATGAAATTACATAGACACAGCTCTTTTAATTCAACGATCTTACATCGACATGAGGTTAACTTTTAGTGATATCCTAGAAGCACAAATTACAGTATGCGAATTCTTTGCCATTTGTAAACGTATAAAACAAATTTTACTTACACCATTAGCATTATTAAAGGATTAAACTTCAAGCCCATTAGCTCAATTATTCGTTTACAATATGAATAGAAGTCAAAAGAATGGATTCGCTAAAATGCATTTTTTTGGAATGTTCTTGGAATGCGCAAGTTCTAAAAGACCTTAATGAGATAATTTTTCCCACACATATTTTAAGTTATCAAAACAATGAGAGTTCTCAATCCCTAATGAGATGAGCCTTAAATATAATATTTTTAATGTTTTATGACACCTGACGCATATAAATATGTCTAGTACATGTGTACTAGTGTTTTGCAAATCCGAATTTTGGCATGAATTTTTCGTGACTAACTATTAAGTTATAATATTAATTATATTAAGTTGAAATTTAATTTGAGTGTTTTATTTCTAAAAAAAAGGTTAAAATACTGTAATTCTTTATATATTGCTCTATAAGACTAGATAATTTTATTGTTGTTAAATAATATAGTTTAAAATGCTTTTATAATAAGAATAATTAAACAGAATTAAATTTTACAGAGCTCAATTATTTTAATTAATCAATAAAATATATTAATTCATATCAAAGTTTTATGATAAGTTTATCTGTCAGAATTTTTTAATTGTCTAGAAAACGTTTATATTTTTGGTAATTATTTAAAAAAATCAGTGGATAATAAATATAAACAAGAACATACCTACTTAGTTAACTATCATATATTGATCGAACTTGATTTCTTGTAGTCTTATTCTATTTAATAAAAATAACAATTTGGGCCGCAGATAGAGGAGAGTATCTAGGAAGATATATTTAAGATTTTCATAGTTTAAATTTGTAGAACTTGAAACTTATTTGAAACGAAACTTGAAACGAATTTGGGACAGCTATTTGACCTTAATAAAGTACTAAAATTATTAAAAGTACATAAAGTTACTAAAATTATTGAAAATGTACTGCTATTTCTATAATAAGAGCAATAGTTTTCAGACCTTATTCTCACTATATTTGTTTTTAATCATTAAATTTTTAAAACCGATTACATTAAAACTAAATAAAAAACAAATCGATAAGATAGTTTAAAATCTCACCTTAATTTAAAGAGAAATCCTTAAAAATTCCAAATTTAAATCACAAACACAATCGCACTTGTCGCTCAAATTGCCGATAATTTAAGAAGTGGTCAAAATCACTGAACGGTGTTTAATAAATGGTGATTACTACTGATGGCTAGGCGGCTTCATCCAGGCCTGTGGTGGGGGTAGGGTGACGAACACAGAGCGAGACAGTGCCATTTAACATTTTAATATAATAAATATTGATCACGGATCGTCACCTCTACGTCGTAGACAATTTGGGAGAGATGCGTAGTCGGCGTAGACAAAAAATATTGGTGTCGCTGTGACCTTTATAAGATTTTACATAATATTAATTACAAGTTTTATTTTATGAGCTAACGTTTCGCCTCTATACTCTGATACCTTGTCTATCCAAGTTTTATTAAAATTAGACACAATAATTTTGTTTATGATTGATTGACATTCTGTGTTCCAGGAACGAATTGTATAGTTTTTACATATTTGCGTCCTAGTATACTAACACTGTTGGACGTTTAACAATTACTAAGACATTTTCAGAATTTTGTATAATTGTATATCATTAAACGTACTCATTTTTATTAATCATTTACGTGTCTAAGATTGATTCATTTAAGAGAATAACTTTTTTAATGGTAACAAAATATAATAATTAAAAATTTAAGTTTGACGGATAGAATCTTTTAGTAAAATGAAATTTAAAAAATACGTTTATTATGGAACATAAGTTAGACAGGTATCACTTATTCCACGTCATTAAATTTGAACCTGTAGACATCTCTACTCATCGGCAAAGAAGACAGAGGGTGTATAAGCCGACGTGAAAAACTCTCGGTACTCTTTTAAAAAAGCAAATCATGAAATAACAATTATTTTAAAACAAATGCCTATAGCAAATTAATTAGAAGTAGCCTGTCTAGCACTAGTCCCGGGCCCTTTTAACAACTAGATAATCGCTAACTTTGTAGCAAGCCTTTTTACACAGCTATTATTTAAGAAATTTATTAAATATTATTAAAAAGCAAATATAAGGGATTTTATTAAAGAAGAGTATCCTTTTTCCCAAAAAAGACGATCTTTAGATAGTCTAGTACGGGGAAATTGCAGCCTGCGTTTGTTCCGAGAATTAATATAGTGCGTATGTTCTATCCTAGTATACTTATCACTATTTTTGTAAACATACATAATATTTAAAGAAAACACTTTTTTACACGTTAAAACACGTGTGTCAGTGGTCAAGATGACACCGTGACCACGGACGCTGTAAAGCACGAGAAACGTCGGCTGAATTAAAAATTATGTTAAAATTATACGCTTAAATGTGTAAAAGCTATGTTAATAAAAGACAATACTATATAATATTTTCATAAATTTATTGCGAGGGAAAAGTAAGTACCTATATTAATTTCCTTGAATTTATTTCTCAGAGATTTTCGATAGTGCCCAAGTAAATACCCAATAAAACCGTAAATTATTTTTGTCATATGCACATATAAATAAAACTTTTAACACATAAATAATAGATTAAGGAAACCAAATTAAAATCCATTAAATCACGTTAATATTTATGTAAGCTGTGTTTGGTTTTTTCACTAAAGCATTACTCATGCGATAAGCTCAATTTGTAACAAAGAAACAAATTTTATCATAATTATGTGTTTCCTTTAAATTTAATACCTTTGTGTTAATCTTTTTCACGTTCGTTAAAGTTAACCGTTGTTTTTAACTCGGTTTCCTGGGTATCTGATAAAAATGAATAGAAAGTAAATATTGTGAAGAAAAATGCATGTCTGGGCAATGACTGTCCCTCTGACAATGAAGACAGGTGCTGTGATTATTATAAAACTTCACGCACCTGAAGAAATTTGCTATCAATGTAGTGAATTATGAAACGTTTATCAATCGTGTATCATTTATATGACATATTATTCAAATACTTCATTACACTATATAGATATGAAATGAGATTCATTTTGCTTAAAATTTACAAAATCTTCTGCTAAAATTACAAATTAACGAAAAAGCTAGCGAAAAATATATGATTTAAGTTTTTATATGACTAATCAATGTATTCATAAATCATCATTCATTAGCGTACAACATTTCAGTACTATTCATATGCATAGGCTATAATTTTTTGTCCCTGAATCTTTCTGACTACATCACAAATGAATCCTGAATTTCTGAATCCGTTTCACGATCATTTTTTTTTCTTTTTTAAATCTAATAGGCAAGTAGGTGATTAGCCTCCAGTGCCTGCCTGACATCCTGCCGTCGTCTTTTTCAGTCTAAGACATGTCGGTTTCGGCACGATGTTTTTTCTTTACCGTTCGAGCGAGTATTAATTATTAAATGGGCACATAGAAAGAATGTCCATTGGTGCACAGCCGGGATCGAACCTGCGATCACTAGGATAAGAGTCGCATGCTCCAGCCACTAGGCCAACACTCTTCTGCTTTCTGTTTCTTGCGACAAAAATATGCGACGTAAATTCATATGATTTATTTTGTGTGCTTGAGTTAGCTGATAAAGAAAATTTATTACAGCGAATAATGTTAGGATACATTTTAGGTATCAGGTAAAACTTTGAATTACTAATAAACTGTTGAAGCCAGTTCAAAAACACACATTCAAAATTGGTTTTAGCTCGGGACCATTATTTATGTTAAACTAATGAAATCTAATATAGA